>NW_027528611.1:3814877-3827279 GCF_008692635.1 Crocuta crocuta | reverse complement strand
GTATCTCCCTCTCTCTCTGACCCTCCCCTGCTCACGCTGTCTCTCTCTCTCTCTCTCTCTCCTAGAAATAAATAAAAATATTTTTAAAAAAACCCTGAAACTCTGTACCCATTAAACAACAATTCCCCTTTCCCAGCTCCTGGNTTTATGTTTATTTACTTTTGAGAGAGACCGAGCACAAGCAGGGGAGGGGCAGAGAGAGAGGAAGACACAGATCTGAAGCAGGCTCTAGGCTCTGAGCTCTCAGCACTGAGCCTGACACAGGGATTGAACCCACAAACTGTGAGATTGTGACCTGAGTGGAAACCAACAGTCGACGCTCAACCGACTGAGCCATCCAGGCGCCCTTCTATGAATTTGACTATTTTAGATACTTCATATAAGTGGAATCATACAATATTTATCTTTTGGTGTTGCACAAAAGCTTTAAGTTTGATGTAGTCTTATTTGTCTATTTTTGTTCTTGTTGCCTGTGTTTTTGGTGTCACATCCGAAAGATCACTGCCAAGTCCAAAGTCATGAAGTTTTTTCCCTGTGTTTTCTTCTAGGAGTTGTATAGTTTGGGTTTTACATTTAGGTCTTTAATCCGTTTTGAGTTAATTTTCATATATGTTGTAAGATAAAGATCTAAACTCATTCTTTTGTGTGCTTATGGGAGTCTTTAACAGCTACAAGACCCAGCCTCCTTTTTACTTCTTCCTGTTTTCTGTTCTGATCACAGAAATATACCTAGAAGTGAATCCAGGTAAAGGGAATAAAATCTAAGGTGTACTTAAGGGGGCATTTTCTCTGGAAAGAGAATGGGTGAGGTTCAAGGGCAGCCTACTCCTGCTGTCAACATCCACTCAGAGCATGATAGGAAAGAATCAGATCCCCCACATTTGGAGTTTTTTCCAGCTCCTCTACCCTACTTCCCTACTCAAGAGATTAAAAAAAACAGGAGACACCAACCTATTATACTATCTTTTCTTCAGGACAGAGCGGCTGATGCCCTGGGTCTCTTTTTTCCCTACTGTGGTGAATGGGACAATGCAAAAGAAAACCTGATTGCCTTTATCTCATGTCCCCCGGTCTCTTGACCTAGATCCATCCAGAAGTAGTGCATTCTTTTCTCCTTGTCTTCCATCTCCTTCTTCTCCACCTCCCCTCTCCTCCTCCTTCCTTTTCCTTTTCCCCACCCTCCTCCTCCTCCTCCCCCTCCTCCTCCTCCTCCCCCTCCTCCTCCTTCCTTCTTTTCTTGGCCCCTTCAGCTTACCAGAGCCAAAACATCATCTAAGTAAAGACCAACACCTTACCTCTCTCTCATGTAAAAGAAAACAAAAACAAAAACCCCACACAAACACTTCACAACCCCTTTGGTTTTACTGTAATTACTCTTTTCACTCTTGCTCTAATCGGGTCACAGTGTGTAAAGTATCTTGCCATCCGCATCCACACTAGCAGTAAGAAAGAAAAGGAGGAACGGGGGAACAAAAATTTTAATGAAACTCTACAATATGCCAAATGTCCAGTACTTTTTGTTTTGTTTTAAATTTTTTTAATGTTTTATTTATTTTTGAGAGAGAGAGAGACAGAGTGAACAGAGGAGGGTCAGAGAGAGAGGGAGACACAGAATCCCAAACAGGCTCCAGGCTCTGAGTTGTCAGCACAGAGCCCGATGCGGGGCTCGAACCCTCAAACCGTGAGATCATGACCTGAGCTGAAGTCGGACACTTAAGCGACTGAGCCACCCAGGCACCCCCCAAATGTCAGTACTTTAATAAGTACTTAGACTCATTTAATCCTCACTGCCAAATGAGATCAATATTATTATTATTCGCCTTTTGCAGATAAAGAAATACAGAGTAAGAGTTTAAATAATGGATCCAAGGAGATATGGATGTTGAGACAGCCAGGACTTAAGACCAAGGCCCCGAAAGAAACCTTATGTCCTCCTCTTTACTCCAGATTTCTTTCACTTTTAAGTTTACCTTTTCACCATGGTCAGTCTGGTTGGGTTTCTATAGAGCTGTCACTACTTCCTCTTACTGTGTTTCTTTGATAATTTCTAGGATACTGCCAAAAAGGATTGGGGTAATAAATACTAACATTGATCCTGATATCTTCAATTTACGTAATAATGCTTTATAATTTCTCAACATATCTATCCATTCTCTCATGTCATTCTCATGAAAAACAGGTTGTATTCATTTATTTTTTAATAGCTTCATTAATTTGCAGAGACTTATACAAGCTTCTTGCAAGTAAAATTAAGCAATATAGAAAATCATAAAGAAAATTAAAAAACCACCTTCCTCATTACCCAGAGATAACCATTATTAATATTTTAGTAAATATAACTACCCATTTGCATAATTTGCCTCAATATCTTACTGTAGCTGCCTCTCTAGCCTGCTTTTTTTCATTGATAGTATGAGGAAAACAGCTTTCCACATCAACAAATATACATTTACATCATAATTTGTAATAGCTACAGAGTATTCATATTTAAGAATGTGTTTTACTTGACCAATCTCCTACTGATGGGCAGTGAAACTATTTCCAATTTTTTATCATTGTAAGAAATTGTTAGCCCCCATTTAAAGAGTAGGGAACTGAAACTCTGAGAAGCTATAGGACCCGCTTTTTCAAAATCAGGTTTGGGGTGTCTGGGTGGCTCGGTTGATTTAGCATCGGCTTTTGATTTCAGCTCAGGTCATGATCTCATGGTTAGTGAGTTCAAGCCCCGCCTCTGGTTCTGCACTGACACTGTGGAGCCTGTTTGGGATTCTCTCTCTCCCAGTCTCTCTCTCTCTCTCTGCCCATGTCTTGCTTCCTTGCGCTCTCTCAAAATAGATAAATTAAAAAAAAAAACATACACCTTTCTATCATTGAAAACTTCCAACAGACACTAGAGAGAATGTACTCAACCCCCATGCACCCAAGATCTAACTTCAATGATCAGCATTTTACCATGCTGTTTTCACCTTTTTCCTGCAAGTGTGTATGTGTGTGTGTGCATGTGCGTATGCATGCACACGGACACTGTAGTATTTGAAAGCAAGTCCCAGACACCATATGATTCCATCCATATGTACGTCTGGATACTGTGTCTTTAATGGACAGGGATTGTGAAGAAAGAAAGACAAAACACACAATACTATTAGCACAATCAATAGAATTAATAAGAATCTGTTAATATTATCTAATACTTATTTCAGGTTCAGTTTTCTAAAATTGTCTTTAAGATTTTTTTTTCCAATACCGTGGAGATCCAAAGAGCTCTACACATTGTACTTGGGGATACGCCTTTCAAAGCTCTTTAAGTCTAAACAATCCTCTACCTCCACTCTTTAGTATACTGTGTTTTTTAAATATTCTACTGTTTGTAGAAACTAGATTCATAGCAGCTTTATTTCTAGTATTCAAATAATGTAAAGTTTATCAACAGGCTAAACAATTCTGATACATCTATGCAGTGGAATACTGCTCAGTAATCAAAAGCACAACTTGATCGTACAACATGGATGGATCTTGAAAATATTGTATTGAACCAAAGAGGCCAGACACAAAGGAATACGTACTGCATATCTCACTTCTATGAAGTTCATTAGGCAAAAATGAGCTATAGCATTGGAAAGTCACCAGTGAGGCTCAGGGCTGCAGGGAGACTTGAATGGATGGTGAGTAATTGACTGGGAAGTGGCACAAAGGAAATTTTTGGGTTGGATTGATGGAATTGTTCTATATCTTAATTATGGTAATGTTTAGATGAGTGTATCCATTTGTCAAAAGTCATCAAATGGTACACTTTAAATGGGTGAATTTTATTGTATGTAAATTATACCTCAATAAAGTTTTTTCTCTTTTTTTAAAAATATTTTTTAATATTTATTTTTGAGACAGAGACAGAGTGTGAGCAGGAGAGGGGCAGAGAGGGAGACATAGAATCTGAACCAGGCTCCAGGCTTCAAGCTGTCAGCCAAGAGCTCGACACAGGGTTTGAGCTCACAAACTGAGATCGTAATCTGAGCCAAAGTTGGACGCTTAACTGACTGAGCCCAGGTGCCCCATAAAGTGTTTTTCTTTAAAACTGACCCTCTGGTTTTGTTTCCATGCCAGTGTACAAAATGTGGTAAAGATAAACATTTGGCAAAAATCATAAATAGCTGTCAGTGAATGAATGACTCTATTTGCCATTTAAAAGAAGATGAGGGGCGCCTGGGTGGCTCAGTTGGTTAAGCGTCCGACTTCGGCTCAGGTCATGATCTCACAGTTCGTAGGTTCGAGCCCCATGTCAGGCTCTGTACTGACAGCTCAGAGCCTGGAACCTGTTTCAGATTCTGTGTCTCCCTCTCTCCCTGACCCTCCCCTGCTCGCTCTCTCTCTCTCTTTCTGAAATAAGTAAAAACATTTAAAAAAAATAAAAGAAGAAGATGAAAGATACTAATTTGTTCCTTTCACGTGAGCAGGGATTTTCTACTCATCAGGTGAATACACTGTCCTCATGGACTCGACCCTGAAGGGATGAGGCCCTGCTCAGCCATAGGTGCCTGTAGGCATTGCTACTTTGGGCGGCCAGACAGTAGCCCTAGACAGTAGGATCCTCAATAGCAGCCTGAAGCAGGCATCTGTGTAGGATCGAGACCTCAGGGGCACAGCCCTCCCTTCAGCTTACAGGAGGGCCACATGCGTGAAGCGACAGCCATACCACCACACATAGAAATGCTGAAGGGTTCCCTGAGAAAGAAACCTTTGCATTAAAAATAAACTTCCAAGGAGAAAAACAAAAGCTGTTTCCTTAAGCCGGGCGAAGGTGAGCAATTCCTGGAAAGTTAACCGCCTCAAAAGCAAATTTGAATTCCAAAGGGTAGTAACTCCAGGGTGAGAGCCTCTCAAGAGCCCTGCCTCAGAGGCAATAGAATATGCAGGCCTCCCTCTGTCTCTCTCCTGCCCACTCCTTGCAGAACCTCAGAGACCACTTTCCAGACTCCCTCAGTTGCTACAGTAAAGAGGAAATGAAGTGAATTTCAGCTGCTCGATTGGTTAGGAACGTCAGAGGTGCTTCCCTGGAAAAGAGCAAAACTGAAAGCCCTAAAGAAGAATCTCTATAAGTAAATGTTTGTCTGTGACTGATCATGGCAGCCAACGCAAAATGTTTGTTTTCTCTACAAAAGCATGATGTGTGTGTGTGTGTGTGTGTGTGTGTGTGTGAGAGAGAGAGAGAGAGAGAGAGAGAGAGAGATGGGATCATGACCAGAGCCAAAATTGAGAACTGGATGCTCAACTAACTGAGCTGCCCAGGTGTCCCCAAAATAAGATGCATTTTTTTAATCAGCAAAAAGCAATAAGGCTGTATTCATTTCTTTTTTTTTTTTTTTGAGGGGGGAGACAGTATGAGAGAGAATATATATGTGGGGGAGAGGGGCAGAAGGAGAGAAACTTTTTTTTAGTTTACTTATTTATTTTGAGAGAGAGAGAAAACAGGGGAAGGGGCAGAGAGAGAAGAGAGAATCTTAATCAGGCTCTGTGCTATTACTGCAGAGCCAGACTTGGGGCTTGATCTCATGAACTTCAAGATCATGACCTGAGCCAAAACCAGAGTTACACACTTAACCAACTGAGCCACCAGGGTGGCCCTAGAGAGAGAATTTTAAGCAGAGTCCGCACCCAGTGCAGATCCTGGCACAGAGCTCAGTCTCACAACCCAGGCCCTGTCTCATTACCATAAGATCAAGACCTGAGTGGAAATCAAGAGCCCAATGCTTAACTGATGGAGCTCCCCAAGCATAGGCTATATTCATTTCAAATAAAAGGTAATAGACCATTGAATTCCATGTGAGAAGATTGGGTTAAAGTCCCAGATCTACCTCTTCAAACCTCACTTTTCTTTTCTCTGAAATGGAGATGGGAACACCACCTCAGAGGGTAGTTATGAGATGAAACATAGAAATGTTTGTAAACTATCATGTTGATTTTCACATCAGAAACCCAAATTAATTCACTACCTAAATATAATACGCAAATATCTGTCATTAGAGCATAATAACAGACTTTTTAGAAAACATTTTTTACGGGGCGCCTGGGTGGCTTAGTCGGTTGAGCGTCCGACTTTCGCTTAGGTCATGATCTTGCGGTTCGCGGGTTCGAGCTCCACGTCGGGCTCTGTGCTGACTGCCAGCTCAGAGCCTGGAGCCTGTTTCAGAGTCTGTCATTCCCTCTCTGTCTGACCCTCCCCTGCTCACGCTGTCTCTCTCTCTCTCTCCTAGAAATAAATAAAAAATATTAAAAAAAATATTTTTTACTTCTTATTGAAATTTTTAAACATATAAAGAAAGTGGACCCAGGAAAACTGGACAGCAACATGCAGAAGAATGGAACTGGACCACTTTCTTACACTATACACAAAAATAAACTCAAAATAGGTGAAAGACCTAAATGTAAGACAGAAAATCATTAAAATCCTAGAGAAGAAAACAATTTCTTTGATCTCAGCCACAGCAACTTATATTACTAGACACGTCTCTGGAGGCAAGGGAAACAAGCAAAAGTGAACTATTGGGACCTCATCAAGATAAAAATCTTCTGCACAATGAGGGAAACAATCAACAAAACCAAAAGGTGACCAATGGAATGGGAGAAGATATTTGCAAATGACATAACAGATAAAGGGTCAGTATCCAAAATCTATAAAGAACTTACCAAACTCAACACCCAAAAAAATAAGTAATCCAGTGAAGAAATGGGCAAAAGACGTGAACAGACACTTTTCCGAAGAAGACATCCATATGGCTAACCCACACATGAAAAGATGCTCAACATCATTCATCATTAGGGAAATACAAACCAAAACGACAATGAGATACCACCTCACACCTGTCAAAATGGCTGAAATTAACAACTCTGGAAACAATAGATGTTGGCAAGGATGCAAAGAGGAACACTTTTGCGCTGCTGGTAGGAATGGAAACTGGTACAAGCCAGTCTAAACAATAGTATGGATCTTCCTCAAAAAATTAAAAATAGAACTACCCTATGACCCAACAATTACACCACTAGATATTTATCCAAAGGATACAAAAATGCTGATTCAAAGGGACACATGCACTCCAATGTGTACAGCAGCACTATCAACAATAGCCAAATTGGGGCACCTGGGTGGCTCATTCAGTTAAGCATCCAACTTCAGCTCAGGTTATGATCTCACAGATCTTTGTGGGTTCAAGCCCTGCATCGGGCACTGTGCTGACAGCTCGGAGCCTGGAGCCTGCTTTGGATTCTGTGTCTCCCTCTCTGTCTCTGTCTCTCAAAAATAAACAAACATTAAAAAATTAAAAAAACAAAAAACAAAAAAACAGCCAAATTATGGAAAGAGCCTAAATGTCCATTGACTGACAAAGAAGATGTGGTGTATACATACATATATATGTTGAAATGTATATATAATAAAATATTATATATTATACATATAAATAACATATATAATATATAATATATATATTATTTATATATAATGAAATATTACTCAGCAATTTCAAAAAGAATGAAATCTTGCCATTTGCAACAACATGGATAGAACTAGAGTATATTATGTTAAGTGAAATAAGTCAGTCAGAGAAAGATAAATATCATATGATTTCACTCCTATGTGGAATTTAAGAAACAAAACAGATGAACGTACAGGAAGGGAAGAAAAAATAAGATAAAAAGAAAGAGGGAGGCAAACCATAAGAGACTCTTAAATACAGAGAACAAACTGAGGGTGGCTGGAGGGGTGTTGGTGGGGAATGGGCTAAATGGGTGATGGGCATTAAGGAGGGCACTTGTTGGGACGAGCACTGGGTGTTAAATGTAAGTGATGAGTCACTGAATTCTATTCCTGAAATCACTATTACACTATATGTTAACTAACTTGGATTTATATAACTTAAAAACTTAAAAATAAAAAGGAGCGCTGGTGACTCAGTCAGTTAAGCCTCTGATTCTCGACTTCGGCTCAGGTCATGATGTTATTCATGAGTTCGAGCCCCATGTTGGGTTCTGCACTGACAGCACAGAGCCTTCTTGGGATTCTGCCTCCCTCTCTCTCTCTGCCCCTTCCCCACGTGCAGCATGCACTCTCTCTCTCTCCCTCTCTCAAATAAATTTAAAAAAAACAAACTTTAAAATATAAACACATAAATAAAATTTTTAAAATTTTTAAAAAGTAGACACAATAATAAACTACCATTATGTTCCACCTGGTTTCAATATTATCAACTTAGGGCCAATCTTGTTTTAGCTATATCCACCACCCACTCCCCCTTCTCTCATATTAATAAAGCGTCAGGCTTTAAACTAACATTGAACCTCTGTAACTTTCATGTACAGAAAAGAATATTTCAGTTCTTAGTTCCTCATCTAAAATGATAGAATTGTACACTTTAAAAGGGTGAATTTTCTGGCACTTGAATTGCATTTCAATTTTAAAAATAAAGACAGGAATTAACATATGTGCAAAACTTAGCATAAATAGCATAAATGTCTGGCATTTAGAAATGGCTCATTATGGGTAACTTCTCATCCATGGTGGTGTTGTCACGGCAAGCTCCAAAGTGACTACAAACCCTCCTTTAAAAACAAAACAAAACAAAAAAAAAACACTCACTAAAAAGCAACTAGAAGATGAACAATGACAATATTATGTCAAGTGTGGTCATGGGACTGTGGGTGACATTTCCCCCTTCAATACACACAAAAACCTTCTATGATTTATATTACAGTCTTGTGTGATTCATAATATATACCACTTAAAATTGGAAAAAATAAAACCCCAAACAGTAGCCAGCCATATTATCCCTCCAGATTGTTCATTCTTGGAAGGCATTCTACCAGAAATTCAACACCACCACCAAGAGCTGATTAAATGCCATTCCTAAACATTATGCATGAGCTCAGCATCGGAGTAATTATAATTGAAGGCTGACACACTTGAGTTCAAATTCCAGCCCTGTCAGCTATGAGCCATGTGATGTTGGGAGAATGAATTACTCCTTCTAAAACTTCTATTCTACCTCCTCGAGCCAGTAAGAGATCAAAGTAGGAGAATGTAACCCTTAGTATGATGTCCAACACGTAGTGGATTGGCAATGACTTCCTACAAGATATTCCCTTCATTTACAGAAGACCTTTAAGAAGCGTAACCACGGATATTGATTTCCCTTTGATAGATGAAGAAACTGGCAAGCTTAACTAGTATTGCTAAGGGTGTGGAGTCAGACAACTGCATGTTCTCTACTGGGAAAGTTAAAATCAGGACAACACTCAGCACAGCCATGATTTGGCAATGCCTAGGGAAACTGAAGACGCAGGTTTCCCTACATCCCAGCAAGTCCACGTTTAGGCAGATGCCCTAGAAAATGTGTGGCAAGGAGACAGACACAAGAATGTTCGTTGCAACAATGCTGAGGAGAGCAAAAACTTGGAAGCAATCTAAATGTCTGTCAACAGGGAAATGAATAAATCAATTGTGATAGAATCATGAAATGAAACACCTACAGCGATTAAAATGACTGAACTAGCTACATGTGCAACATGGGTAGATCTCAAAACTGCAAGATTGAAGGAAAAAAATAGTGGTGGAATGATTTGTACGATATAGTGTGATTTAAACATTTTTTTCATATTTATTTTTGAGAGAGAGAGACAGAGCGTGAGTGGGGGAGGGGCAGAGAGAGAGGGAGACACAGAATCTGAAGCAGGCTCCAGGCTCTGAGCTGTCAGCACAGAGCCCTATGTGGAGCTCTAATTCACGAACCGTGAGATCATGACCTGAGCCGAAGTTGGATGCTTAACTGACCTAGCCATCAGGCACCCCTGGTGCAATTTTTATAAGGTTTAAAAACAAGTAAAACAATAGTATACACTAGTATAAAATGTTTATGGAATCATATATATCAGCTTTTAAAAATAATAAGTGGGGGCACCTAGGTGGCTCAGTTGAAAGAATATGTGACTATCTTGGAGCAGTGAGTTCAAGCACTACATTGGCTGTAGAGATTACTTATAAATGAATGAATGAATAAGCTTAAAAAAATAAAAATGGTAAATAATAATTTCAGGAGGATGGTTATCTCAAGAAAGAAAAAGAAGGAAATGTAGTAGAGGAGATATACATGTACATGTGTGTGTAATTATTTCTGTAATTTTTTAAAGTTTATTTATTTATTTTGAGATAGAGAGAACCGCAGGGGGTGGGATAGAGATAGGGGGACAGAGGATCTGAAGTGGGCTCTGTGCTGATAGCAGAGAGCCTGATGCGGGGCTCAAACTCATGAACCATGACCTGAGCCGAAGTCAGACACCTAACCAACTGAGCCACCCAAGGCCCTTATTTCTGTAATATTTTACATCTTTATTTTATTTTATTTATTATTTTTCTTGAAAGAGACAGGGCACGAGCGGTGGAGGAGCAGAGAGAGAGAGACGGAGACACAGAATCTGAAGCGGGCTCCAGGCCCCATACCGGCAATGCAGAGCCTGACATGGGGCTCAAACTCATGAACTGTGAGATCATGACCTGAGCTGAAGTCAGATATTCAACCGGCTGAGCCACCCAGGCACCCCTATTTTTTATCTTTAAAATTATCTAGGGGTGCCTGTCTGGTTCAGTTGGTGGAGTATGAGACTCTTGATCTTGGAGGTGTGGCTTCAAGCCTGTGTTGGGTGTAGAGATTACTTAAAAATAAAATCTTAGGGGTGCCTGGATGGCTCAGTCAGTTAAGCATTCAACTTTGGCTTAGGTCATGATCTCGCAGTTTTTGGGTTCGAGCCCCACATCCAGCTCTGTGCTGACAGCTTAGAACCTTGAGCCTGCTTCAGATTCTGTGTCTTCCTCTCTCTCTGCTCCTCCCTGACTCCTGCTCTGTTTCTCTCTCAAAATTAAATAAACATTAAAAATATTAAATAAATAAAATAAAACCTTTAAAAAGTTCTTTTTAAAAAGTGTCTAAAGTAAATACATCATAATAGAATTTGTGTGTAAGGATTTGGATGTTTATTATATTAATCTTTATACATATAGATATATGTTTATAAGCAAAAAACACATAGTCTTACTGTGTCATAGGCATCCTTAGGTTCTTTGCTTGTATTAATTGATGTAATCATTTCTACAACCCTATAAGGTAGTTACTCTGATTACCTCCATTTTGCAGATGAGAAAACTTGTCCAATGTCATAGTTTTGGTAAGTGGTGATCCTGGTATTTGAAGGCAAACTGGCTTCAGAGTCTGATCTCTTAACAACCACACCCTACTGCCTCTTGAAACACTTCCATTTTTTCAATTTTTTATTTTAGTTTTTGTAAAATAAATTCTACCCCCAAAATGGGGCTTGAACTCACAAACCTGAGACCAAGAGTCACAAGCCCTACCAACTGAGCCAGCCAGGAGCCCCTCAAAAAAATTTTTTTTTCCAGATAAGAGGGAGGCAGGACAAACAGTGAGGTAAAACCCTGTGGCATCACACAGGTCACTAAAAAGACATTTTGACAATATTTCCTCACCTTCTTCTGCTCTTGGTAGGAAATATTTCAATTTCCCACCATACCACGTGACACAAGCCAGCGAGCCCTACCTAGACCTACAGACCACCCAACATCACCAGACTGTGGTAACACTCCGGAAAAGGCCGTGACCCAGGATGAGGGGGACAAGTCAAACAATAAACTCTGAGAAGACTCTTTGGAGGCCTCAAGTCACCAAGAGGTCCCCTGGAAGACAATGCAAAGCAGAATAATTAATTCTATGAGTGAAGAAGTTTTTTTTTTTTAATGTTTTATTTATTTCTAGGAGAGAGAGAGAGACAGTGTGAGCAGGGGAGGGTCAGAGAGAGAGGGAGTCACAGACTCTGAAACAGGCTCCAGGCTCTGAGCTGGCAGTCAGCACAGAGCCTGACGCAGGGCTCGAACCCACGAACCGCGAGATCATGACCCAAGCGAAAGTCGGACGCTTAACCGACTAAGCTACCCAGGTGCCCCGAGTGAAGAAGTTTTTTATTTGGAGTCAGAGCTAATAATCCTGAGAGTTTTGACGGTCGCTAAATTACTATCTGCATTTGGGCAGGACCATTTGAATGGGCAAATTCTCAAATGAGTCATCATCCACATGAATAAAATAGAAGCGGGCTCCAAGCTTCTGCTAGGTTACATAAGAGCACAATTAAGAATAGATTGGAAATCGAATGTAGTATCTCCTTCCAGGTCTGTTGGTGGCCTCTGCCAACACTGTGGGGTGGCTCAGAGACCATTATGGACAGCTGGCCTGTGGGAAATGGCTGACAGCCTCCTCCTAAGATCCTCCATTGCCCTGCCTCCATGTTCCACATCCAGGCATAGCACGACTCAAAGGCCTTGGGCGGAGGTGGGGGGGGGGGGGGCTGAAG
>NW_027528611.1:3767064-3814786 GCF_008692635.1 Crocuta crocuta | reverse complement strand
GGGGGGGGTGGGGGGGGGAGGTGGCTGAAGACTTGGACTGGTGGCGGCAAGTCTCACAGCAAAGAGAACTTAACTGAGCAAGCAGAAAGCTTTAGGAGGAAAGTTAGCTGGCAATTTTTCAAGTGGGTAATTTATTTTTGGATAACAGAAGATATTTTTAGTTCTGTNTCTCTCCATTCCCACACAAAAGTGAATACCTAAATGGATAAGTCAATCCTTAGATTTCCAGAACAATTTCTTCTTTACAAAGAGGTCCCGTATCTATTATGCCATCTGATCCTCATGTTATTTAAGTCATAGGAAATAGGAATAACAAGAATAGCAATAATATTGAATGGTTTATGCTAATGAAAGCCAATTACAAAAGAGCACATACTGTAGATTCCATTTATATGAAATATCCAGAATAGGTAAATCCTCAGAGACTATTGGTTGCCAGGGGTTGTGCAGAAGGGGTAATGGTGAGTGACTGCTAATGGAAACAGGGTTTCTTTTTGAGGTGATGGGAAAGTTCTGGAATTAGATTGTGGTGGTGGTTGCACAACCTTGTGAATATATGAAAAACCACTGAATTATACACTTTTTTTTTTTGAGCAGCAGGTGAAAGTTTGTTAGATGGACTATAATATCCGAAAGTAAGAATAGTAGGAAATCTCTCTTTACAGAGAGGGGACTTTTGAAAGTGAATACCCCTGAATTGTACACTTTAAAATGGTGAATTTTATGGACTGTGGATTTTACCTCAATTTTTTGGAATTGCAAAACAAACAAAAAAATTATACTTGCCATGTACTAAGAGTGCTTTGTACTCTTTAAAGCCCATGTACTAAAGGGCTTTAACTTGCATCAAACCATTTGTGTCTCCTAATCATCCTGACAAGCTTACAAGATATTCCCATTTCCTTATTTCATACATGAGGACACAGCCTTAGAGAGATGAACAGACCACAGTGGTGTGGCGAACAGACAAACACTAACCAAAATTCCATTTTCTGAACTTCCTCTCCAAATCAGATTCATAACTGTCACTCCAGCAATTCAAGGAGATATTTCCAAGTGTAATCCATCTGATAGCATTTCCTCTGTCTAGGTAAAAGGTCTTTATGCCTTTACCTTTTACGGTGTCTTTTTAAAATTAGGGTTCTTTCTCCCCAATTTTTGAGAGTTAAACATAACAGTGATTTCCCCCCTGAAAGTCCTTAACTCTCTAAACCACCTTTCTTCTGATAAAAAGCAAAGTTTCATTTCTTAGCTCCTCTCTCCAAGGAAGTCCCTGAGGGTCACACACCCGCAGCTGATTTTGGGCTAAACTGTGATGGATATCCCCTACCCACCCCTGCTCCAAGGGCATGATTACCTTGCCACACGGTTCCCAAAGGTTTTTGTTTACTCTGACCTAACAGATCGTTTGGATTACAAGTCAGTCAGTCAAAATACTAGAAAAGGGAAAGACACATAGCAGCAGCCTCTGTGATGGGTAAATCCTCAGACATTCAGAGTTGGAGCAAACATTACAGAATACGTTCTGACTTTGAGAATGTCATGGAGAATTCCAGGGTAGAGAGATGTTAAGTGACTTTCCCATGGCCATGGAGCTGGCAGCTGAACAGAGTCTGAATTCCTGACACTGTATACCATTGCCTTGATAGATTTCTCAAAGAATTTTCTATCCTTAAGACAGTTCCATTTAGTGTTACTGATATTGCTTGTTCACATATTACTGTGTGAACTTAACGAGTTAACAATGATACTCCGGGCATATCCATATGATGAATTATTATACAGTCATTAAAAGTTATGAGGATGAGAATTTATTGATATTTATATAAAATATGTTTTAAAAGGTTAGCTAAAAATAAATACAACATAATTCTACTTTTTTGAAAAACAAAAAACTATATGCATAAACATTTATAAATACTAGAATATGTACTGAAATTTTAGCAGAGATATCTCTGGATGGTATCATTATAGGTGATTACTTTTCTTCTTTGTGATAATCTATCTGTTCTAATATATTTACAATTTACTTTTGAAAACAGCAATTGTCTAGTTTTTAAAAAGTGAGAGGTGGGGCGCCTGAGTGGCTTAGTCAGCTAAGTGTTAGACTTCGGCTCAGGTCATGATCTCATGGTTCATGAGCTCGAGCCCCACATCTCTGCTGTCAGCACAGAGCCTGCTTTGGATCCTCTGTCCCCCTCTCTCTCTGCCTGTCCCCATTGGTTCTCTCTCTGTCAAATAAATAAAGTTTAAAAAAAAAGTGAGAGAGGTGCCTGACTGGCTCAGTCCATTAAGCATATTACTTACTTTGGCTCAGGTCAAGATCCCAGGGTCATGGGATCAAGCCCCATGTCGGGCTCCATGCTGNCAAGAGTAGGCAAAAGATTCTTAAATAGGACACAAAAAGTACCAAGTATAAAATAAGTAATTGATAAAAAGAACTACTTTGAAATAATGAAAGACACCATTAAGAAAGTGAAAAGGTGAGTCACAGACTGGAAAAATATATTCATAATGCATGCATCCAATAATGGACTCACATCCAAATATGTATTATAAAAACTTTTACAAATAACTAAGTAAAAGATAGACAACCCAATAGTTAAATGGGTAAGAGACTTGGGGTGCCTGGGTGGCTCAGTTAGTTGAGTGTCCAACTCTTGATTTCAGCTCAGGTCATGATCCCAGGGTTTTGAGTTTGAGTCCCAAGTCGGGCTCTGCACTGGCAGCCCAGATCCTGCTCGGGATTCCCTCTCTCTGGCCCTCCCCTGCTCATGCACATGTGCTCTTTCTCTCTGACGAGATCAGGCGTGTTCAGGGTGGTATGGCCATAGACATGCTCTTTCTCTCTAAACTAGAAAATTTTCAAAGTAAAAAAAATGGGTAGGAGACTTCAATAAGCACTCAAAAAAGAGGATATCCAAAATTCCCAATAGGCCTTTGTACCTTTTAAGATGCTTGTTGCAACTTAAAACCCACAAATGAGATACATGCTCATTAGAATGGCACAAATTACTTCAAATGGCAATACTGAATATTGGCAAGGCTGTAGAACAACTAGAACTCTCATGCATTTGTGGTGGGAATAAACTGGCACAACCACTTTTTGAAAAGCTGTTTGTTTTTACCTACTGAGATGAAACCCATGCTTACCCTCCAATCTAACAATTTCTCCTGTAGAGAATGTGCCTAAGGGAAGAGCAGGCTTGTGTCCACTAACAGAAACATATGGATGCCCACAGCACTACAATTCATAATCACTAAAAACTGGATACATGCAATGCCAATGAACAGCTGGCACTGTGATCTATCCACATAGTGAGATGCTATGTACAAACATGAGCTCCTGCTGTATGCAACAACATGGATAAATTGCCCAGACATGATGTTGAAAGAGCATGTGTGCAGCATATTCTGTCTGATCGTATTGGTAAGATGGGCAAAACTAATTTCTGCGGATGGAGGCTGGATTGTTGGTTTCTGGAAAGATGCAGAGGAAGAACAAGGCTATTAACTGAGTACAACTATGAGAGCCTTCTAAGGTGCTGGAAACATTCAATGTAACGTAATCTGGAGTTACACAGGTATATAAGTGGGTTAAAATTCATCAAGCTTAAGATTTTCACACTTGACTGGATATCATTATATCTTAATTTTTTAAAAAAGCTATTACAAATGGGGTGCCTGGGGGCTCCTGGGGGGCTCAGTTGGTTGAGCGTCTAAGTTCAGTTCAGGTCATGATTTCACAGTTCATGAGGTCGAGCCCCATTCAGGCTCTGTGCTGACAGCTCAGAGCCTGGAGCCTTCAGATTCTTTGTCTCCGTCTCTCTCTATCCCTCCCCTGTGTATGCTCTGTCTCTCTCTGTCTCTCAAAATAAAGTAAACATTAAAAAAAAATGGGGTGCCTGGGTGGCTCAGTTGGTTAAGCATCTGACTCTTGATTTCAGCCCAGGTCATGATCTCATGGTATGGCATGTCAGGCTCTATGCTGACGGTGCAGAGCCTGTTTGGGATTCTCTCTTTCTCCCTCTCTCTCTGCCCCTCTCCAACCTCTCAAACTAAATAAACTTAAAAAAAAAACAAACACACACACACACACACAAATTTTTTAAAAAGTTTTATTAAAAAGTGTCAGAGAAGCAAGACGAAAGCTGTTTATTAAGTGTTCAGATGATAAATATTAAGACTAAAAATTCAGAGCTTGAAAAATGCAGCTCATAAAAAAAAATGGCCAGGTTTCATTCACGGTAGGAAAGGACAATTCTGAGCTTTTCTTCTGAGAATGTTCACTATTTCCCTAGTCCCTTCCTAGTCTATTTCTCACAGGTGAACTGAAATGAAGGTTGATACACACTGAAACCCCAGATTCCAGGTGAGCCTCAGATCCCAACTCTAATCCAGCCATTTGTCATTTGTCAGGTAAGGGGCTGGGTTAAATATAATTTATACTTCCACATTTACAAAGGTATACAGGTATCACAGAGAAGAAAACACATGATTCCACCCTTTTGGATAGGAATCGGCACACATTAACAAACCGTTGATAGATGGTCATGCCGCGGTTTTCTCCTCAGCAAAATTAGAAGACAAAACTAAATTTGTTTTCTGCCATCTGCTAGCAGGTCTCTGAGTTTCTTTGCTGAGCTGTGGTCTTTCCTTCCTTTCCAAAGGCCCAGCTCACATCTCATTCCTATTCAGATGCTGGAGTATTTATAGAAAAAGAAGGTGTTACCTGAAAGAGTGTCAGCCATGCCTTTCCCCCAGGGCACTTGTTTTATTAAAGGGGACTTTAGGAGCATCTCGTGGCTCAGTTGGTTAAGCATCCCACTTCGGTTCAGGTCATGATCTCACAGTTCATGAGTTCAAATCCCAAGTCCAGCTCTGTGCTGACAGCTCAGAGCCTGGAGCCTGCTTTAGA
Source organism: Crocuta crocuta (assembly GCF_008692635.1). Taxonomy (NCBI): domain Eukaryota; kingdom Metazoa; phylum Chordata; class Mammalia; order Carnivora; family Hyaenidae; genus Crocuta; species Crocuta crocuta. The sequence continues at coordinate 3,809,868 of NW_027528611.1, read as the reverse complement.
TTCTGTGTCTCCTTCTCTCTGCCCTTCCCCAACTTGCACTCAATGTGTGTGTGTGTGTGTGTGTGTGTGTGTGTCAAAAATAAACAAGCATTTAAAATTTTTTTTAAAAAATAAAAGGGGACTTCACAGACACTCAAGACAGAAATATGTGGGAGGAAGAAGGAGAGTTTACAAAAACAAGTTGCATTTGAAATGATCGTCAGGTTCCCTAAAATTTTTTGAGGAAATTCCAAGAAGCTCAGAAGCTTTTAGATAAACTGAAACTTAAAATTTGTAGCAAACCAAATCCCTTATTACACTTGCATATCATTATCTTACTTCAGCCTCACAGCAACCTGTGAGGTGGTCTGAGTCACCAATCCCATTTTACAGACCAAGAGACTGGGAAAAAGAAGCAAGTTTCACAGGATTAAGGAACTGGAGCTACAGGACTTAGAATGTGAACTTGAGTCACCTGAATCATGACCCCACACTGCTTTCCTCTTTCAGAAAAGCCTTTTATTTATGTAACTTTATTTTTATTTTTGAGAGTGAGAGAGCGGGGGTGGCCAGGGAGAGAATCCCAGGCAGTGTGGAGCCCAACATGGGGCTCGTACCCATGAATTCATGACCCGGCTCAAATCGAGTGGCAGACACTGAATCGACTGAGCCATCAGGTGCCCTGAAAAGCCTTTTAAGCAATATGGTTTCATGAGCCATCATTCCTGGAACCAGCAGAGAGAAATTAAGAGCTTGTATATGTAGACTTGCCCCTGGAAAATTCCTTCTCTTTTTCCTTTCCTCCTCTAGTTTTCACTGTAGTCTCCCTTCTGCTGTGTAGCCTCTTGACCCTTCAGAAGGTGCCAGTGGTAACTGCAAACTCCCACAACCTTTGATTTCAAATGCTTTCTCCATTTATCTTCACCTCTGGTCATGGGCGGGTATCAGTGGCATGGAAAGGTGGCTTGAGGAGGGCTTTAGCCTCTCTACTCATCAAGACACTCCAAATAAACAGGCTGTTTAAGTAGAAAAAGTGCTAGGGAAATTCAGCTTCCCAACAATTTCCTGAAATTCAGAGTCCTTAGTCCCATAGCTCCAAGGGGTATCATTTATGTGAAATACTGGGGAAGGGACGCCCTGGGATTGCACAAGAGAGACGTACCTAACCACCTTCCAAAAAGCCTGTCCCTTTAAACCCATGGTAGAAATTCTGGAGCCTCCTTTGATAGGTGATAGGAAAACAGGACTTCCCAGGATCTGGCAAATGCCAGCAGAAAGGAATTAAGTCCACAGAGATCACTGAAGTAAAAGTGTGGGGGTGGATTGGGGCTGGGTGGCTCAGCAGGTTGAGCGTCCAGCTCAGGTCATGATCCCAGGGTCATGGGATCAAGCCCCTCACTGAGTGTGGGTTCTATCTTCCCTCTGCCCCTCTCCCGCTTGCACTCTCCACCCCTCTCTCAAATTAAAATAAATAAATAAATAAAATTTAAAATAAAGAGAGAAAGGGAGACACAAAACAGGACCATAGGTTGAGACGGGTGAGGTCCAGAGTCCCAGAGGTCAGGGAGTTCAGTCAGCAAACAGTACAATGAAGCAGGACCTCACATTGATCTTGGGGGAAGGCTCTCTGGACTTCGGTCTTACATGGAGATGAGAGGAGTTCTTTTTTTTTTAATGTTTATTTTATTTTTGAGAGAGAGACAGAGCACAAGTGGGGGAGGGGCAAAGAGAGAGAAGGAGACACAGAATCCAAAGCCGGCTCCAGGCTCTGAATCATCCACACAGAGTCTGACCTGGGGCTCGAACTCACAAGCTATGAGATCATGACCTGAGCAGAAGTCGGAAGCCCAACCAACTGAACCACCCAGGCACCCCGAGAGGAGTTCTGAACCCACTCATTTGAGCCACAAAGAAATTCAAGGCCTGCAACGAACCACTTGAAATGTTAGGAGGGCTTCTTGTAAGAATGACCAGAAGTTGCACGTTTGCATTAAGACTTCGATAAAAATTGCTATTTGTTTCAAGAAGATTCATTTTTATATTTTTTAATGTTTATTTTTGAGAGAGAGATTGACTGGGGGAGGGGCAGAGAGAGAGGGAGACACAGAACCCGAAACAGGCTCCAGGCTCCGAGCTGTCAGCACAGAGCCCGACGTGAGGCTCGAACCCACAAACTGCTAGATCATGACCTGAGCTGAAGTTGGACATTTAACCAGCTAAACCACCCAGGCAGCCCAGTAGATTCATATTTTGATCTGGAGTCTTGAGTTTTTTCTGTGTTCTCAAAGTGGGTCATCTACTAATCCAAGAGAGGATTAATTTGGCTATACCTCTATGAATTACATTGTTTACCAAATATGCTGAATCTCTCAACTCTGGAAGATTGGTGGAAGGTTAAACCACCCTCTGTGATGGTGGGCCAAACGCTGGCTTGCTTGTGTGTAGGAAATGGAGTAAGGTCTATGTAAGCTGCAGGACCCAAATTCCGGCTCCAGGTGCCCATTTCCAGACTGAAAGGGACATTTCTATCTGGGAGAAAAGAAAGGGTCCTGCTCCTCTTCATGAATTCCGGTGTTCTGTTTTTAGGTCACCAGAGGCCCAGAGTATCCTTAGTTAGGTCTCTTTGGACAGGCATTAGGTGGGCCACCTTAAACAACTGTGGCACTGAGTGTGGGGAAAGTTGTGAACTCCTGACAGATGTAATATACATCTGACTTCTCCTGAATACCGCTCCTTCCTTTCCCTCTCAATTCTGGAGTTGAGAATAGACTCCTTAGCCAGCTTTGTTGGAAGTTTGTTAGTACTGGTTGTTTAGAACAAAAGGGCCATGTCAGCAACCCCAGGGGGCTCAATGCCCCCATGCATTTGCATGAAGGTAAATTTTGCAAAAGGACACTCTGTAACCCATTGCTTTTCACATTATTTCCTGCCATGTGGGCCCTACTCCAAGGCCTTGATCTTTCTTTTCAGGGAGACTAATCTCCACTATATGGTGGGCAGAGGATGAGGTACAAATGTGCAGCACATGGAAAAGTTTGGCATGAATATTCCCACCCCCAGGAAGGGAAGTGATATAACTAGAAATACAAGAGACATGATGAGAAGTTGTGGAATACTAATAACAAGCATTTATGGTTTACCATGTGTGAGGAGGCACTGTGCTGTATGTACCATGTACATTACGTGCTTCGTTTAAGGCTTATTTATTTAAGGGGCACCTGGGTGGCTCAGTCAGTTAAGCATCCAACTTTGGCTCAGGTTATGATCTCGCGGTTCTTGAGTTCGAGCCCTGCGTTGGGCTCTGTGCTGACAGCTCAGAGCCTGGAGCCTGCTTCAGATTCTGTGTATGTCTCTCTCCGGCCCTCCCCCACTCACACTGTCTCTCTCTCAAAACTAAATAAACATTTAAAAAAATAAAAAAGGGGCGCCTATGTGGCACAGTTGGTTAAGCATCCGACTTCGGCTCAGGCCGTGATCTCATAGTTCTTGAGTTCGAGCCCCACATGGGACTCTGTGCTGGCAGCTCGGAGCCTGGAGCCTGTTTCCAATTCTGTGACTCCCTCTCCCTCTGTGACTCCCTCCCCTGCTTGCGTGCTCTCTCTCTCTCTCAAAAATAAACGTTAAAAATTTTTAAATAAAAAATTTTTAAAAATAAAGTTTATTTATTTATTTTGAGGGAGGGAGAGAGAGAGAGAACAGGAGTGGAATGGGAAGGGGCAGAGAGAGAGAGAGAATCCCAAGAATCCCTGAGCTGTCAGCAAAGAGCCCCAGGCAGAGCTGGAACTCATGAACCATGAGATCATGACCTGAGCCCAAACCAAGAGACTCTTAACCAACTGAGTCCCCCGCCCCCCATGCTCCTAGGTGCTTCATTTAATTCAACAATCCTGTGTAGTCTTACTGCCTCCATTTGATGACTGAGAAAATCTAGAAAGAGTTTAAATAAATTGCTCACTTTTTTTTTTAAAATTTTCATCATACTGCTGTTTTTACTGTTTTAAATTGCTCTAGTTTACATAGCCAGCATGGCAGAGCCAGAGTTGGGTGTTGACTCAACTGTTTTATTCTCCTTTTGACCACATAGAAAGAAGACATTTTCCAGATCTCCATGCATTTACATGGGACCATTTGATTGAGTTTTGGTCAATCGAATGCAGATGTGATGTACCCCCTTTCTGGGTTTAAAACATCCCACCCACACTTCTACTTTCTTTCCCTGATCCGCACAGCTAGATGCCAAGGACCACCTCAGCTCATCCTCCCTTCCAAGGACAGAACCTAGATCCCTGAATAACTGCCTAGAGGAGAGCCTCCCTAGGGAACTGACTGGTCTACGTTTCACAGTAATGGGAACAATAAACTTTAGCTTGATTGTGCTAAGCTGTTGACATTTCAGGTTCGAAGGTACCTGCCTACCTTCAGTGAAGCAACTGGACAAGTTGTAGCCAGGATTTGAGCATAGGTCTGTCTGACTTCAGCCACTCTTAACCACTTCCTTACAACTAGCACATCAGGGTCAGGAGATAGTCACTCTAATTTCTAAGTCTGCCACTAACCTCATGTGGGATCTTAGGTGAGCCACTTAAGTGACTCAGTTTTTCATTTGTCCATTGGGAATAAGATACCTGCCCTTCTGGGGTGCCTGGGTGGCTCAGTTGGTTGAGCATCCAACTCTTGATTTCGGCTCAGATCATGATCTCGTGGTTGTGAGATGGAACACCATGTTGGTCTCTAAAGTGAGCTTGGAGCCTGCTGGCAATTCTCTCTTTCCCTCTCTCTGTCTCACATTCTCTCTTTCTCTCTCCCAAAATAAATAAACATTTGGAAAATATATCTGCCCTTCTAATCCCACAGGTTATTGCAAAGATCAAATATGGCCTTGCTGTTAAATAATTTAAAAAATAAGGAATCATACAAAGGTATCGAACCCATTTTCCTGTCTCTCATTAGGAATCTATCCCAGTGACCATAGAACTGGCATGAAACTTTAGTCTTATAGCCCTGCCTCTATTATCTCTAATAGTTATTCTTTTGGTACCTTTAAATTATAGCATAATCAGGGGTGCCCAGGTGGCTCTGTCAGTTAAGCATCTGACTTCTGCTCAGGTCATCATTTCACAGCTCGTGGGTTCAAGCCCCACGTTGGGCTCTGTGCTGACAACTCAGAGCCAGGAGCCTGCTTCAGGGAGTGTCTCCCACTCTCTCTGCCCCTTCCCTGCTCACACTCTGTCTCCTCTGTCCTTCAAAAATAAATACACATTAAAATTTTTTTAACATAATCAAAGTTACAGATGAGTTGCAAAAATAGTTCAAGTTGTGGAACTCCGGTACACCTTTTACCCAGATTCCTTAATTGTTTATATTTTGCACCATTTGTGATTTATTCAAAAGTTGGGGACATTGTGTGCTTTACCACTACTGAGGGAACACGACTGCCAACACGCCAACACCTTGATTTCAGCCCAGTGAAACTGATTTCAGACCTCTGGTCTTCAGAACTGTCAGAGAATAAATGTGCACCAAATTTGTGGTAATTTGTGACAGCAGTCATAGGAAACTAATATAGTCCTATATTCAAAATATTTGCCCAGATAGTATCCATTACATCTATTTTGGTTCTCAATCAAATGTCCAGTTCAGAATCATACTTTGCATATATTTGGTTGTCTTGAGTGTTTAGTTTCCTCTAACCTGGAACAATTCCTCAGCCTTACCTTATTTTTCTTGACCTTGACATTTTTGAAAAGTAGAGCTTTTTAATTTGTAGAACACCACTGAGTTTTTGTTTGACTGATGTTCCCTCAACCTTGAATTCAGATTATGCATTTTGACAGGAATATAATACGATTTCAGGATCGTATTATACGATTTCAGATGGTGGTCTGTTCCAATATTAATAATGTTTATTTTGATCACTCGGTTATGGTGGAGACAGCCAGATCTCTCCACGGTAAACTTATTCTTGCCCCCTATATAGCTAAAAACTAATTTAGGAGGAGATACTTTGAGAATTTTGCTTATCACACATTAACCTTCAAGTTTTCATATCCATGATGATTTTCTAACTCTATCATTCCTTCTATATTAGCAGATAGGATTCTACTCTAAGGAAGATCTCTTCCTTCTTTTCCTTTATTTATTTATTCATTTTTTAATTTATATCGGAATAGACTTGTGGATTCTTGCTTGATTCCATGGGTTATAATCTGGTAGCCTCATCATTGATTTCTGATGCTCAGCTCATCCCAGATTTGGCCAGTGGGAGCCCCTTTAGGCTGGCTCCTGTGTTCTTTGGATATATTCCCAGTGTTCGTTGAGCACTTTTCTAGTTTCTGGCACAAGAAGATATTTCAGGTTCATCTTATTCTTTCTTTGAGGAAATCTGTTCTCCAGGAAGCCCTGGTTCCCCTTATTGGAGAATGGCATTTAGAAACTAAAATCTGGGTGCTACAAATGCCCATTGTAAGTGGTATCTCATGCTTCTCTAGGTTCTCTCAGTGGACACAGCCAGGAAATTCGTGTAAAACCACAAGTGCCTACTGATACCTCTAATTCTAATCCAACATCACATGGTATATTTCCTCTTTTTGTAATTCCCTTTATCGAACTATGAGAAAATTGGCTGCCATTGCCTGCAGTATATTTTCTCAATAACTCAAGCCTAATCTACCAAGTATAAGTCAATATTCATTTACAGATTTGGAAGGAGGGGGAGATGGATAGTGAGATGCACATATTTTTTAAAAAGTTTATTTATTGGGGGGCACCTGGATGACTCAATTGGTTGAGCATCCGACTTTGGCTCAGGACATGATCTCCTGGTTCCTGGATTCAAGGACCATGTTGGGCTCTGTGCTGACAACTCAGAGCCTAGAGCTTGCTTTGAATACTGTGTCTCCTTTGGTCTCTGCCCCTCTGCTATGCTCTCTCTTTCTCAAAAATAAATAAACATTTAAAAAATCTTTTTTAATAGTACACCCCCCAATTCTCTAGTATTATTTTTTAATTTTTTTAAATTTATTTTTGAGACAGAGAGAGACAGAGCATGAGGGGAGGGGCAGAGAGACAGGGAGATATAGAATCTGAAGCAGGCTTCAGACTCTGAGCTGTCAGCACAGAGTCCTATGTGGGGCTCTAACAAACCAGGAGATCATGACTTGAGCTGGAGTCAGAGGCTTAACTGACTGAGCCACCCAGGTGCCCCTAAAAAATCTTTTTAAGTTTATTTATTTATTTGTGCTCTCTCTCTCAAAATAAATACATTTGATTGGGAATTTAAAATTTAAAAAGTTTATTTATTTTGAGAGAGAGAGAGTGTGTGTACAAGTGGGGGAGGGGCAGAGAGAGAGAGAGAGAGAGAGGGAGAGAGAGAGAATCCCAAGCAGGCTCCACACCAAGTGTGGAGCCCAACTTGGGACTTAGTCTCACAACCATGAAATCATGACCTAAGCCAAAACCAAGTGGGACGATTAACTGACTAAGCCAATCAGGTGCCCTGAGATGCACACATTTTAAGTGCATAATTTGATGAGTTTTGACAAATGCCTTCATTGATGAGACTCACATTCCTATGAAAATATAGAATATTTTCATCATTTTCATTGCCTCGGCAATTTGACACCCCCAGATGCAAACAATTTTTTCATTTTATTCTACCATAAGTTAGATTTGCCTGTTCTAGATTCTCATATAATTGAAAACAAATTGTGTGCACTCTTCCATGCCTGGCTTTCTAGGTTTGGTATAATGTTTGTATCTATGAAGTTCATTCACATTGCTGTGTATATCTGTAGTTTGTTCCTTTTTATCGTTGACTAATTTTCTCTTGTACAAATTTGTTTAACCATTTTATTAGGATGCCCATTTGGGTTGTTTCCAGCTTGAGGTTATTATGGAAAGAAACTTCTTTGAATGTTTTTGTACAAGTCTTTGAAAAGACATAATTTTCATTTAGCTTGAGGTAATTGCTTAGGAGTGAAAGTCTTGGGTCATAGGGTAGGTGTGTATTTAACTTTATAGGAAATTGTCAAAACTTTTCCTAAAGCAGTTGTACCATTTTTCACTCCTGCTAGCAACAGAGGAGTATTCTAGTTACTTTACCCTTGCCAACATTTGGTATTTTCAGTCTTTTTGATTTTAGCCATTATAGTGAGTTTGGGATGGTATCTCACTGTGATTATAATTTGTATGTTTCCCTAATGCATAATGTTTTTGAGCATTTTTTATGGGTTTATTGGCCTTTTGCATATTGTCTTTTGTGAATGCCCAAGTCTTTTGCTCATTAAATATTTTTGGGTCATTTTATTATTGATTTTTAAAAATACATTTTGGGCGCAAGTCATTTGTGAGCTAAATGTTTTATGAATATGTATTGTCTCAGTTTATGGTTTTCCATTTCATTTTCTTTTTTTAATTTAATTTTTATGTTTATTTATTTTTGAGAGCGAGGGAAACAAAGGATCCGAAGCAGACTTTACATTGTCAGTGCAAAGCCTGACGTGGGGCTCCTACCCACAGCATGAGATCATGACCTGAGCCAAAGGCCAACACTCTACTGACTAAGCCACCCAGGTAGCCCCAATTTTTAAAAGTTTTAGTGAGAGAATGAGTGCAAGTGGGTGAGAGGGGCAGAGGTAGAGACAGAGACAGGGAGAGAGAGAGAGAGAGAGAGAGAGAGAGAATTGCAAGCCGACTCCACTCTTAGCACAGAGCCTGATGCAGCCTCAATCCTATGACCCTGGGATCATTACCTGAGCTGAAATCAACAATCAAATCCTCAACTGACTGAGCTACCCAGGCACCCCTTTCCTATTCTTTTTTTCCTAATTTTTATTATGTATATGGAGACAAGAGAGAAAGCTTGAGCAGGGGAGGGACAGAAAGAGAGGAGAGAGCCAGAATCCCAAGTAGGGAGTCCACCATCATGGAGTCCGCCCAATGTGGGACTCAAACCCATGAACAGTGAGATCATGACCTGAGTTGAAGTCAGATCTTTAACTGATCGAACCACACAGATGTCCCTCCTATTTATTTTCTTAACTATGTCCTGTCACACTCAGGCCAAGATTTCAAAAGTCTTATATGTACATGCACTGTGTTCAATGGAAAGAACGTAAGCTCTGGAATCTGATAATTTGAGTTCCTATCTTTGCCGTGTATTAACTATGTGATTTTGTTCAGATTATGTCACCTGTTTGGGTCTCAGTTTCCTCATCAGTAAAGCAAAACAAAACAAAAAAAACTAAATCCCATCAGATAACATAATGAAAGCACACTGTACAGTGCCGACACGAGCTGGTGCTTAATAAACATATTTCCCTTTTCTCCAGTGACAGCCAGTCACTACAGACACCATGCCCTGGGACAGCAGAATGGCAGAATGACTTGTATGCCCGTGTGCATGCACTTGTGCTTGCTCACACTGTTCCAAACCATGAGCTCAGCTCCTATAAAATATTAAGCCACAAAAACGCCACTTATGTTTCTATTTCCAGCTTTCCCGCTTGGCACCCTTACAGTCTGGCTGAAAGCTTCCCGTGCTAATAAAATGGCTCAAAGAGAAAATATTATATCTAAGAGAAGACATTCCAAGAATGAGTAATTGCTCCTTTTCAGTAAAGAGTTACTTGAACCACCTGCCAAACCTGTTCTGCCCTGTTGATTGTGCTTGACCAGACTTCTTCCTGATATCATGACCTGTTGATCCAACAGCCTTGGATTAATAAAGCACTTCAAAAAAAAAAAAGAACTTGCTCCCCCAGACCTTGAGGCTTTGGCCTTTTCTATTCCCACCAGTGAACCCTCTGTTTACCATGAAGCAGGAAGACAATCACGGCAGAACTAACAAAGAATCATTTTCCCCCCACTCAGCCAGACAAAAATGGGTGAGGTGTGCTGCTATCCTGAAGGTGCCAGATGGGCACTGAGGTCCTAGCGTTGCCCAGGCTAGGTGGCAAAGACCTACTTCCAGGCCTTGCAAAGCAGCAGCTACGTTACCTCTAAATTTATTTCCCTTGCAGGGCAGAGTGGGCTAAAGTTTGGGTGAAGTCCTCAGAAGGATTTCCCTTCCTCACCAACCATGGTCATGAATTCTCAGCCGTAGCTATGTTTATACCAACTGGGAGACCTGGTGTGAGCTTCTAAAGCTGGTGCCCTATGTCCTGCTGTTGTTTCCAAATAGAAAGATCAAGTTTTAGTCTTCTGAATCTACTTCATGGCAGTGAGGTCTCAGTTCGGAAAGAAAAGTTAGGGGATGAAACCATAGTTGTACGACCGTCCCCAGGGAGGCATCTATCAACAGATCAGCCATCTCTGAGCTGGAAGTACAGGTCAGAGTACAGAGGCAAGTACATCTCTGGGATTCAGCTTCTACCCCACCTTTCAGGGCCCTGAGGTATGTGAAGGGAATAAGAATTGTGGATTCTGAAAGGTGCCTGGTAGATAGAAGAGTCGGCATCCACTAATGGATGCAAAGTGGGGTTGCAGCCTCTTATTGGAAGGGAGAGGAAAGATGACTCTGAGTTCCAGAGCTCATCTCTTATGTAACCCTGAAGAGGCCTGGAAGGATTCCCAGGTGTGTGTGGAATTCAAGTAGTGATTCTTAGTACTGACAGCTCCAACGTTATTCACCAATGACTGCATGCCTAACCATGTGCTAAGTGCTTTATAGGAGAATTATGCGATACAGTCCTTAGAACCATGATCGCATGACGTAGGTATTATTATTGTCCCCTTTTACAGATGAGGAAGCTAAGGCAGAAAGAGGTTAAGCAACTTCCCTAAGGTCCAAGCAATAGCTTATGGTACTGGGATTCAAACACACGCATTTTGGATTTAGTAGTTGTGTTTATTACTACCACATGATACTTCTCGATGCAGTTATCTTATCATAGTCCTTACTACATAATGCTATACAGTTATTTGTTTAAATATATTCAGCTCAATGGTGGGCACAGCATATTATTCATTTTCCCGTTGATGGTGGCCAATACTGATCTGAACACCAGCTGTGTGGTCAGCAAACGTTTATTGACTAAATATTAAATAACTGAATATTACTTTCAGTGCCTTAGCACTGGGGAAAGATGAGAGAGAGATAAAGGAAGGTGTAGGTTATGAAGGCACTAAGGACTCAAGTCCTCTGGTAGTTACAATGGAAATTACCACGTTAAACTGGTTACTTCTGGTTTTGCAGACTGGGTTAGGTATGACCCAAGGTGGCAGCTGTACACACACTTTTGGTCCAGAATGCTTTTCTGTACTCCTTCCTTGAAAACAGTACCCGCCCCCCCAACCCAACTCTTGGGTACTCCTGCCTCACTCCTTGAGGTTTCAGGGGGACTATTATTACCAGTTTCCACCCATCCCTATCGAAGGAAGACTCTTGACCCAAGCCTGGCCATTCAGGACCCTCCCTAACTTTTGGTGCTAGAAGAATGGAATTTTGGAGATATTTGAGGCTGTCTTAACCTGGTTGCAGGGAGGAGCCCAGGCTGTAATGTGAGAGGATCAAGCAGTTAAGCAGAGATGAGATGAGAGATGGAGAGACAGAGACCAAATAACATTTTTTTAAGACCACACCTGGAGATAAATCTACCCTGAGATGTCCCTGATTTCTGAGCCTCTATAGGGAACTATTTGCCAACACTCGTTGAAGTTAGTTTTGCCACATATAACTAAGATAATTACTCTTTCTCCCCCCAAGATTTTTTTTTTTAAGTCGTCTCACACCCAATGGGGGGGCTTGAACTCATAACCCTGAGATCAAGAGTCACATGCTCTACTGACTGAGCCCGCCAGGTGCCTCTAAGATAATGATTTTTTTAATAGAGTACCCTGCAGTGGGGTTTTCAAATACAGAAAAAAATTCATGGGACATACTTCAACTTAAAATTATCCATTGTTTATCTGAAATTCAAGTTTAACTGGCCATCATGGATTTAGCTGGTAACTTTACCCTACAGGGATATACAACAGTGTACTAGGGGATGTGCCAAACCACATGACAAACGTGACATATGAATCAATGCTGGGAATTTTTTTTGGAAGCGATAAAGTTAAGTAATTTAATTGGGTGACTGAAAAGTATTTTTTATATTAAAATAACTATAGGGGCACTTGGGTGGCTCAGTTGGTTAAGTGTCTGACTTCCACTCAGGTCATGGTCTCATGTTCCATAAGTTTGAATCCCACATAGGGCTCTGTGCTGACAGCTCAGAGCCTGGAGCTTGCTTCAGGTTCTGTGTCTACCTCAGGTCTGCCCCTCCCCTCTTGCACTCTGTCTCTATCTCTTTTTCAAAAAATAAATAAACATTAAAAAAAATTTTTAAACAAATTCCAGATAGGGCTGTCTGGGAAGCTCAATTGGATCATTATCTGACTCTTGATTTCAGCTCAGGTTATGATTTTACAGGTTGTGGGATTGAGTCCCAGGTGAGGCTCCACTCTGACAGTGCCAGACCTGTTTGGGATTGTCTCTCTTCCTCTCTTTCTGCCCTTCCCCTGCTTGTGCTCACTGTCTCTCTCTCAAAATTAAAAAAAAAAAAATTAAAAGCAACTAAAAAAACCCCCAAATTCCAGATAGATAAAAAGATATGAACCTGAAAAAAATGACATAATAAAAGAACAGGAAAAAAATATTTAATTCAGGGAATTTAAAAAATTTCGGAAAGGGAAAGGACTTTCCAGGTTATGACATAAAGCTTGGAAACTGTAAAAGAACAGATTAACAAGTTTAACCAACATACAAATTAAAAGTTCTTTCATGACAAAAATCACCAAAAATAAAGCCAACGACAATTAACAAAAGGAAAATATTTGCAACTCATATTATAATAATGTTAACTTTGTTAATATCTAAGAAGTTACCTACAAATTAAAAAAATGACAAGGCTAACACTAGACTAAAAGGCAAAGGACATGAAAAGGCAATCAAAATGGAGCACTCTGTGGATTAAGATTTTTTTTAAGGTTTTTTATTTTTAAGTATTCTCTATACCCAACATGGGGCTTGAATTCACAACCTCAAGATTGAGAGTCACATGCTCCACCGACTGAGCCAGCCAAGCGCCCTGATTCTTCAAGCATCTTTTAAAAAAATTTTTTTTAATGTTTTATTTATTTCTGAGAGAGAGATAGCGTGAGCAGGGGAGGGTCAGAGAGAGGGAGACACAGAATCTGAAACAGGTTCCAGGCTCTGAGCTAGCTGTCAGCACAGAGCCCAACGTGGGGCTTGAACCCACAAACCGTGAGATCACGACCTGAGACCTGAGTCGAAGTCGGACGCTTAACTGACTGAGCCACCCAGGTGCCCCTGATTCTTCAAGCATCTTAAACATATGAAAAAAGTGCTCAACTTCTTTGCAAGAGAAATTAAAATTATAACACATTGACACTTTTAACCTACTGGATTAAAAAGATGAAAAAGCACTCTTAAATGGGACCATAATAGAGAGAAATTTTACAATCTTTTTTAAACTTATAGATGCAAAACTCAAACGTATTAATTTTAGTTCTAGAAATCCATCCTACAAATATATGTGCCTATCAACTGTGTATTTCAGCATCATTATTATAGCAAAAGACAGGAAACAATTGATGAAACAGTCTGTTCATCAATAGCAGACTGCTTAATATATTGAGGTACATCTATACAATAAAATACTATGCAGTATTGGGAAGTAGAATCAGGAAATGTTATGTTTATGTTTGTATATGCGTGGTCTATCTCTGGAAGGATATGCATGAAACTGGTAAGGGTATGTGTGTCTGGGAGTGTTACTTTTGTTCTTTTCTAATTTTCCATCATGTGTACTCATTACTTATTCAAAAATAAATAAATGCATTTTAAGTGTTAAAATACCTTAAGAGAAATTAAAAAATATAAATATGTTATTTATAAAGTAGACTGCAAACATCATGAGCTTTTAACATATCATACCACAGTTCAAGGGCATTTCAAGCTCAGGTAGGCACTTGGGATTCTCACCCTACACCTAGGGGAATAAGGGTAATAAATGAACTCTCTGAGTTGCTTGGGACACTAGAGGAAGTGTGAAAAGCACTGCTTCACAGATACTAAGGCCCATTGACCAGACACAGGGGAGATACCCTCTGGAACTTGGAAGTAAGGTCACCCTTCGAGGCCTAGAAACCAGAGACCACTCGAAGTCTTTCAAAAACAGAGGGAATTTAAATCAGAGCATTGGTTTATACAGGTGTTGGCAGAGATAAAAAGTGAAAAGAGAAAAGTGAAGTAGCCCAGAGATAAGCAATAGCAAGAAACTAGTGCTGTCCTCATGCTGGAGGGACAGAAGGATATCTTGTTACCAGAGCCCAAGGCCTGTAACTGCTAGAGGTTGGAGCCAGCTAAGTCAGAAGAGACAGCCTGAGACTGGGGATTCTCTGCCTTTTTCGTCACTCACTCCACTTCCAGAAGTGCCTCTCTTCGACAGTGCCCAGCAACTCAGTCTGGAAGGCAATCAGCACAGGAGTCCAAGACATCATTCCCTACACTGCCATACTGAAAAGAGCAAGGTAAGGGTGAGGAATGAATTTGAAGGTAAAGCAGACCCAAGATCAGCACAGAGGGAAATTAGGGGGGAAAAAAATTCAAGACATAGTTGACAAATCTATCCCGTCTGAAAAGAATCAGCTAAAGGCACCTGGGTGGCTCAGTCGATTAAGCATCCAACTTCAGCTCAGGTCATGATCTCATGAGTTGGAGCCCTGGAGTCCGGCTCTGTGCTGACAGCTCAGAGCCCAGAGCCTGCTTTGGATTCTGTGTGTCAGTCTCTCTCTGCCCCTCCCCCACTTGTGCGTGTATGCATGCCATCTCTCAAAAATTAATAAATGTAAAAAAAATTGAAAACAATCAGCTGAGGGTGCCTACACAAAGGTGGGTTTCTAGAACTGCGACATTAAGGTCCAGATATTTTCCTTAAAATGTCTTTTAGAGCTAGTTTGTCCAAACTAGGATCTAACCCCGAAATGTATACTACATCTGATTGTTATGTCTGTTAAAAACATTTTAATCTAGAATGACATGTTTTCTTGACATGGTAAAGGAAAGGGAGCCCTTTGTCTTAGAGACTATCCCACCTTTTGGATCTGTTTGTTGCCTTTTGCTTTCCTTTATCTTGATCCTCTTGCCTATCCTAGAGCTTGGTTAGATCCAAGTGAAACATTTTGGAAAGAATAGGTCCCAGTTGATGCCTATTGAATGTTAGCCACCTTAAGCAGGAGATATATAATACCTGATTGTTCTACCATCAATAATACTAAGATTTACCACTGTTAGAGCAGTGAACACTTGATAATTTCATTGTGCAGTTTTAAGATGAGGAAATAATTTTTATGGTACACTTTAACCTTGTTAAAGCTCAGTTTCCCCATTTGAAATGTGAATAATAGGATTATTGAATAGATCAAAGAAATTAATGCATCCAAAGCACCTAGGATATAGGAAACATTCAAATAAGGTAGCAATTATTATTATTTTGGTTGTAACTCCACCCTCAGAGAATATCAAACAGTAGAATCAAAAGCTCTACCTCTCCATTCCCTACATTTATGTCCCTTTTCTGAGAGGTCAGGCCTGGGAGTCTGATAGACCAGGTTGGAAGTTTGGCCCTGTTGCTAGAACAGATTAGATCTGTAGACAAGGTACTTCTACCAATATCCCCTTATGTAAAGATAACTGCCATATGTGGAGGAATTATTATGTACAGACATTGCCCTAAACACGTACACGCATTTTCCCAGTTAATTGTTCCTTAAGCCCCACAGGTAAGAATTATTACCCGTATTTTTCAGTTGAGGAAACTGAGGCTTAGAAAGATTAAATAACTTTTTGAGACAGCAAGGCTAGGAAGCGGGAAATGGGACTTGAAACTGGGGATTCTATCATCTAGGGTTAATGAGACTTAAAAATGAGACGCTAGGTAAAATCGCTTGCCCCAAGTTTTTTGCTTTAGGAAACCTATTATTTCCCAGTTGTCGCCTTCTCAGCAAGCTGTCTTAAAGTTGAACTTCTCCCTTCTCTGCGTCACTCCGCAACCCCTACTCCTCGACTCCATCTAACCTACTACGTACTGACTTTATTATTTGTCTTCCCCAACTCCTAGTGCCTTACTCCATGAGGGCAGGGACATTTGTCTGTTTTGTTCACTGCCGTCTTCCCAGCATTTATAGCAATGCCTGGCGCATAGCATGCATTCCTTAGTCGTCCCAAGAATGACTATCATGCTTCCGGGAAGCGTCAAGAATCAGGATTACAGGCGCGTGGATTGAACCTCGCGGGGACCCTTCGTACCTCCCCTCCCGCCTAGATGTAAGTGACGAGATACAGGGGAAGCCCCGCCCCTCGCTCGGCCGCGGCGGGTAAGGCGGTCACAGCGCAGCGCGGCGGGCGGATTGGATGACCGGGTGGGGTTTCTGCAGTCGCTTTTGACTCGTCGATTTAACGGCGTCGGCGCTTGTTGTGTGCGTCACTTCCGGGCGGCGCGGGACGGAGTGGTCAACGGCCTGCGGAGCAACATGCCTAAGTGAGTCGGGGCCCGAATCTGGGGATGTTCGCGGTCCCAGTCGCTACTGTGGCCCAGTGGGGAAGTGCAGAGCGGGTTCTAGCTCTTGAAGTTTCCCGGGAAGCGAGAGCGTGTGGGGGAGGGAGTCCGAGAGTTCTAGATACTGTTGTCTCCCGATGTGTGTAGGTCGGCTCCGGGCAGGGCAACAAAAAAAGCCTAGTTTGTGTTAGGTCGCTTTGATTGACGTCTTGGCATCGCTCATAGGTCTTTTTATATTTTATCTTAGTTGGACTGCATTTCGGTGGATGGGCATCTGTTAACTGGTTGTCGTCTTTTTCTCTATCCTTCCACCCCTTTCCAGGTTTTATTGTGACTACTGCGACACATACCTCACCCATGACTCTGTAAGTAGGGTTTCTTTTCAGTTTCAAAACACCTTGTATATAACAAATTGGGTTTTTCAGGTAGAAATTTGTGCTTTCATCCTGTTGAGGTCTAAGTGCTTCTGCTTGGAAAAAATAACCTGGTTTTCTTTCCCTGCATCTTTATTGTAACTGGTTTCGTAATTTGAAATTATTGGTCTTCCTGCAGTTAGGGTTTTGAGTTGAGACCTAAAATAATGAAGGTGAAAAAACCTTACATGACAAGTAAAAATTCCAGGAACGTGTCCTGGAGTTCAAATATTTGATTGTGGGGGCACCTGGGTGGCTCAGTTGGTTAAGCCTCTGACTTCAGCATAGGTCAAGATCTCACCGTTCATTAGTTCGAGCCACTCATAGGCTCTGTGCTAGCAGCTCAGAGCCTGGAGCCTGCTTCGGGTTCTGTGTCTCTCTCTCTCAA
The DNA here is from genome assembly GCF_008692635.1 of Crocuta crocuta. Lineage (NCBI taxonomy): Eukaryota > Metazoa > Chordata > Mammalia > Carnivora > Hyaenidae > Crocuta > Crocuta crocuta. The sequence continues at coordinate 3,792,526 of NW_027528611.1, read as the reverse complement.
TGTTCCTCCCCTGCTTGCACTCTCTCTCAAAAATAAATATTTAAAAAAAACCAAAATATTTTATTTTGACAAGGCATTCAGACATTTGACTGATTAAACTGGAAAGAAATGACTAAATTTGAAACTGAGTACTGTACTTCAGTTTAATTAAAACTGCTTAAATAATAACGACTAAGATTGAATATTTACTGTGCTTCAGGCAGTGTTCCAGATGCTTTACATGTATCATGTTGTTTAATGTTCATGATGAGCCTCTACAGTTAGCATTATCTCCATTTTACAGAGGAGGAAACTGAGGTAGAGTATAGATAAATGACCCACGGGATGTTAATAAACCAGTAAGTTGTACAGAGCTGTAAAAAGAGCCTAGGCAGTGTATACTTTAGGGTTTCTATGCCGGCAGGCCTCACACTTTTTTGTGTCATGGTCCTTTTATATTCTTGAAAATTACTGAGTTCTTTTCTTTATTATTATTATTTTAATGTCTATTTTTGAGAATAAGGGAGAAAAAGCATGAGTGGGAGGGGCAGAGAGACAGAGGGAGACACAAAATCTGAAACAGGCTCCAGGCTCTGAGCTGCCAGCACAGAACCCGATGTGGGGCTCGAACCCACGAACCGTGAGATCATGAACTGAGCCGAGGTCAAGACCCAACCCACTGAGCCACCCAGGTGCCCCAAAATACCAATTTAAAGAAAATTCTTAAAGAATTCTTTTAAAAAATAGTTACAGGGTTTATATTGGTTTAGCTATTAATATTTGCTGTATTTGAAATTAAAACTTAAAATTTTAAAAATACTTACTGATTTGAAAGTAACAATAACAAACTTTATTTGTGAAACAAATGATCTTTTAAAATGAAAAATGGGAGCTCCTGGGTGGCTCAAGTCAGTTAAGCTGACTCCTGATCCCAGCTCACGCCTTGATATCAATCAGGGTGGTGAGTTCAAGCCTTGCGTTGTGCTCCGTGCTGGACATGGAGCCTACTTATAAAATAATAATAGTACAAAAAAAGTTAAAAGTGGCCATGTTCAAAAAAGTGCAGAATGGGGGCGCCTGGGTGGCTCAGTCGGTTAAGCGTCCGAGTTCGGCTCAGGTCATGATCTTGCGGTTCATGGATTTGAGCCCTGTGTCGGGCTCTGTGCTGACAGCCAGCTCAGAGCCTGGAGCCTGTTTCAGATTCTGTGTCTCCCTCTCTCTCTTACCCTCCCCTGCTCACACTGTGTGTCTCTCTCTCTCAGAAATAAATAAAATACTATATTTAAAAAAAAGTGCAGAATGGCATTGCTTTAACCTTTTTACAGATCTCTTTAATGCCTGACATAGTGGCAGACCACTGGATTCTTCTGCATCAAATTTGTTGCACTATGTTTTGGTTGAATTATGTGAAGAAACCAGCCTCTCATGGATAAGGAGTGAAAAAAGGAGGGGTACCTTACTAGCCTTTTTAGGTGATTGTGGATATTCTCTAATACTTTGTTACTGCACCCAGACTCAACATATGGTTAGTTGCAGTGTGGAATCTTAAACCATATCAGACTTTTCATACTCTGCTACATCAAAATTCATTGGTCTGTCTTGCACTTTGAGTGAATCTTTTACCAGACAGGATTTTGTAAAATGCTCTGGTCATTTGGAAAATGAATATTGGAATATTGATTCACTCAGTTAAACAAATCTTTCAAGTGTTGACACATTTGATTATGTACTATAAAAATTCACATTAATGTCACTGTCTAATCAGAAATGGCTTTCCTTTAAATTCTTTTTTTTTTTTCTAAATATTTCTGAGAGAGAGAGAGAGAGAGAGAGACACACACAGCACAAGCGGGGGAGGGGCAGAGGGAGACACAGATCCAAAGCAGGCGCCAGGCTCTGAGCTGTCAGCACAGAGCCCACTGTGAGGCTCAAACTGGTGAACTGCGAGATCATGACCTGAGCCAAAGTTAGACACTTAACTGACTGAGCCACCCAGGCGCCCCTAAAGTTCATTAATTCTTGAGATAGAGACACGGTGCTAGCTGGGGAGGGTCAGAGAGAGAGGAGAGGGAGACACAGAATCTGAAGCAGGCTTCAGGCTCTGAGCTGTCAGGACAGAGCCTGACCCAGGGCTTGAGATCCTGAGCCGTGAGATCATGACCTGAGCCAAAGTCAGATGCTTAACCGACTGAACCACTCAGGAGCCCCAGAAATGGCTTTTAAGTACTGGGAAGCCGACAAGCTCATGGTAGTAGATAAGGTTTTCTAAAATTCAGAGTTGTGTTTGAACGCTCAAATTTTATTATTGGCAATAAATACTACCAATTGCTTCCTTGAAGTGACAGGCTCACTTCATTTATTTATTTTTGAGAAGTCTTGAATATCCAATTGGTTTCTCATTTGTTGTTTCATGTAAAAATGATGTCCAACAAAGAGGCAAGAGGTAAAACTTAACAACTTGAACCAGTTGCATTCCTGCTTTCCTTTGACTTAGCTTCCTGTTTTGGCATGTAGCTGAAGTATTTTGTACATACTTCTCATTTTGCACCTAGAATATTAAAAAGACATGAATCCTGCTTAGGATTCTCTCCCTCAGCCTCTGCCCTTCCACTGTTCATGCTTGCACGCTCTCTCTCTCTCTCAAAATCAATAAATGAAAAAAAAGACAGTCTGTGTTTATGTGACATTGGTCATATCTGCTGCTTCTGAAGCAATTTTGTGAAGAGAGGATATGTCAGTAGGGGGTGGTTAGACGGGAGTGAGGAGCATCTGAGTAAGATCTGGGCTCCAGGCCTTGGTTTGCTGCTTACCTGCTATGTGTTTTAAGACAAGTCTTTGAGCATAAATTGAAGATGACAACCTTGTGATTCTTTTTTTAAGTTTTACTTATTTATTTTGAGAGAGAGAGAGAGAGAACATGAGCAGGGGAGGGGCAGAGAGAAGGCAAGAGAGAATCCCAAGCTGGCTCCATGCTGTCAGCATGGAGCCTGATGCAGGGCTGGACCCCATGAACTGTTAGATCTTGAGCGGAGCTGAAATCAAGAATTGGACACTTAACCAACTGAGCCACCCAGTTGCGCCAACCTTGTGATTTAAAAAAAATTTTTTTTAAATGTTTATTTATTTTTGAGAGAAACAGACAGAATGCAAGCAGGGGAGGGGCAGAGAAAGAGGGAGACACAGAATCAGAAGCAGGCTTCAGGCTCTGAGCTCCAGGGTCTGAGCTGTCAGCACAGAGACTGATTTGGGGCTAAAACCCATGGACCCATGAGATCATGACCTGAGCCGCAGTTGAACGCTTAATCAAGAGCCACCCAGGTGCCCCCCAACCTTGTGCTTTTTAAATCAGTTTTATTGACTTATACTTTATGTTTGATTAAATGCACACATTTTAAGTATACAGCATGATGACTCGGCAAATACTTAACAGTTTGGTGTGTATGTTGAGATAATAGAACCATCACCCCAGAAATATCCCCTTGTGTTTTTCGGCAGTCATTCTCCTGTACCCTTGGCCCCCGACTGATCCGATTTTTATTATGAAAGATCAGTATTACTGGTTTTAAAACTTGATATGAGTGAAATTTTATGGTATATACTCGTGTATCCTTTTTTTTTTTTTTTATTTTGCTGAGCATGCTTTTGAGATTTGTCCATATGGTGTGTATCAGTGATCAGTTCTGATTAATATTCCATTGTACTATGAGCATGTGATTATTATGATGATTGAGACACTGCTTATAAAGTAGATAGCATGGTGTTTGGTATGTGGTAAGTGTTCAATAAATGTTAACTTAAACAAATGGTTGTAACTGTGGAGTTTATCTTATATCAATTTTACCTTGGTAAAGCTCTTAAAGAACAAAAGGATTAGTGGGCTAGAGATAAAGTCTGTATGTGATTCACATAGCCTGTATTCTAGACTCATAGTCATTAAAAAGAAAATATTCTTATGAACAGTTTTATATATATATATATTTATATGTATTTAAAGTACTTATATATATTAAGTATATATAAATACATAAACTATATTATTTTGCTATAGAATAATCTAAGAAAGGACATTAAAACGACATTATATTCTAGATCAGGAGTTTGCAAACTTTTCTTAAAGTGCCAGATTGTAATTATTTTAGGTTCGTGGACCATATAGTTTTTGTTGTGATGACTTGTAGACTCTGGGTCTAAAGTTCTTTCTTGTCTTAGCAAGGATTAAAAAATAGGAGAGAGAGATGGCTAATGTCTGGGAAAAGACAAGAGCTCTGAATAAGGGTCCTTGCCCCATATTTATTAAGATCAGAAGGCTTACAAACATGATGGGCGTGCACAAAGAGGCAAGATACTGTGAACATTAACTTATAGGCATGAGGGAAAGGGGGTTTTTGAAGATATACAATGTTTGGGGTTTGGGTTAATGTAAAGCAAAATCCTGGTGCCAGACAGATGGTAGTTAATGGCAGATAGGAGACGCTGTGTCTGTTTGTCTTAGCTAGCCTAGGGGAGAAGATAGGGGAAATAACCTCAGGGTTAATAAGACANTCCTAGCATTGCTATTGCTGGGTCATAGGGGAGTTCTATTGTTAGTTTCCTGAGGAACCTCCACATTGTTTTCCAGAGGGGCTGCACCAGTTTACATTCCCACCAACAGAAGACACCTTTTCTTTTTTAACCATCTCTGCTCTGGGCTGCTTAGTCTGCGGCGTATTGGTCTATAGTCCAATTTACTTGTTTTGCCTTACTTGGCCCTATTCTCCTGTGAAAGCAGCTTCTCTGCTATAGTACTAAATTGGGAGGCACTTTTGCCCTACCTGCCTAATCTTGCTTACCTCATATGCCTTTGTATTGGGAGCCTTTGCACCCATTCCTACCTTGGGCCTTTGCCCATCCCTATCTACTTTGGGGTTTGCACCCCCCTATTCTTGGTGCCTTTGCACCGTCCTGTTCTTGGGGAGCTAATGCGCTGTCCTATTCTTGGGGTGCCAATCATGTTTACCCAAACGCAGGTGAGAGCATGCTATGGCTTTTTATTTTTCTATGCCTTGTTAACCCATTGGTATAAGCCCAGGATTCCTAAGCCTGTTCCCCACAGTGACTCAGTTCTGCTTTGTGGGGAAAAGAAATAGTACATAAACGAATGTGGCTGTTTCACTAACTTGTTTTACAAAATCAGGTGGCTGGCCTAAGGGCCACAGATTGTGGACCTTTGTTTTAGATAATATAGTAAATTACCACAGTATATTACTGGATAATATTTATAAGTAATGCTTTAGCACCCAGCTTAAGCCTCTTGAGGTAGCCCGGCTACTTCTATAAAGGAAAGGCTTTATAAAATTTCGAGTTTGGGCAACTTGTTTCTGTGACTGATCGGACTTTTTTGTTTTACAGCCATCTGTGAGAAAGACACACTGCAGTGGTAGGAAACACAAAGAGAATGTGAAAGACTACTATCAGAAATGGATGGAAGAGCAAGCCCAGAGCCTGATCGACAAAACAAGTATGTTTCGATCTCTTGTTCTGATGCGGTAGAATGGTCCCATTCTTTCACATCCCTGTCTCTCTGTTGTTTTTCACAGAAGCGACTTATTCTGAGTTATAAATAGGAGCATTCTGATGTGTTGAATGACAGAATCAGAAGATCTTTAGTTTCCCAGGGAATCTAGAAACACGTTAATATTAATTATTGAGGTTAGAGCAATCGGGTATTGATAACATTGGGAAGTGGGGCAGAGAAGAATGAGTTGCCTAATGTTTCTTTGTTGACATGGACCAGATTTTGTAGCAAATTTGTACAGATTTTGTAGCAAATGAAACCCCTTTGTAGTGAACTGTTTTCGTTTTATAATAGGAAAAGGCAAGGGGTGGGTTTATGATTACCTTCAAAGAGTTTGAGAGACTTTGAGACTTTGAGTTTCTTAGTCATGTAGTCCTGACAAAGACACCTGCTCGAAAAGGAAGCCGATGTGATACAGTAGTCTGGGTATGTTTTGGACCTCTGTTGGACATGCCATACTCTTTTTGTTTAATTAGGGACATTTTTGTTTAGGCTGATTGAGTTCAAGACATTGACAGAAGATGAGCCTGGAGCCTGACATGGGGTTTGATCTCATGAACCATAGGATCATGACCAGAGCCAAAATCAAGAGTTGGATGCATACCCAACTGAGCCACTCTGGCAACCAAGTGTATTTTTAATTTTAATTCCAGTATTGTTAACTATGAGTATATGTTTTAGTATTTGTTTGTGACTTTTTGTAAAGCCTAATACAAATGATCTTCAGTTTCTTTTCATTTGTGCCTCATATTGTCAGAAAGAAAGAAGTTTATTTTATTGGACATTTTTTAAGATCATACTGTCCTTCAGAGTGGGCTCTTTAAAATCGTTGTTTCTCATTCATATCTCTTAGCTCAGTACATTCAAAATTGGTAAACCATAATGATGAAAAGTTTTGCAAAGTCTGGTCTTTGGTATCACACTTGGGTTTTTTGTTTTTGTTTTTTAAGTTTGATTATTCATTCTGAGAGAGACAGTGCAAGTGGGGCAGGGTCAGAGACAGTGGAGACAGAGAATTCCAAGCAGGCTTTGTGCTGTCCGTGCAGAGCCAGATGCGGGGCTTAAATTCATGAAACTGTGGGATCATGACCTGAGCCAAAACCAGGAGTCAGATGCTTAACCTCCTGAGCCCCCCAGGCACCCCTCACACATTTTTCAAACAAAACTGAATGGTTTGACTTGGTTATAAACTACATCTACAGATTAAAGGTGATTGCTTCTCTTTGGTAAGACACTGGTAGATGGGAGGTCTTCACTCCAGGCTCTCAGAGTTAATTCGACCATAGCATTTTTGACTAAATAAAAGTTAAGAAACCCAAAGCAATAAGCCAGGTTGTAATTTCTGCTGGTAAACACAGTTGATTTAGAAACTGTAGAGGCCGTGATGTAGTGATCTTAAATGAATACTTTTTAGAGTGAAATCATTGTGAAATAAAATGAAAAGGGTTAGTTTAGTAAATGGGGTATTGAGTTCTTATTCGGTGTGTGTTGTTTTTTTCTTTCCAAAGCCGCTGCATTTCAGCAAGGAAAGATTCCTCCTACTCCATTCTCTGCTCCCCCTCCTGCAGGGGCCATGATTCCACCTCCCCCCAGTCTCCGTAAGTTCACAAAGTTTTTAACAGTTATCAGTTAAGAGGGGCAGATTATCCTTTGATTTTGTTGAATTATCTTATAGTTGGCTTCTGAATGCTTGTTGAATGAATAGATAGTAAAAGAAAGTAACATCAGTGGAATGATTTCTGAAATGTCTTCGGAGTTACCTTCTGATTGCATTATTACTAGTATATGGTATTCATGACATCCCAAGTGGGGCCAAGACAATTCAATGGAAAAGTCAGAATGTACCTGTGATTAGATGAGTTAATATATGGAGAGATATTGATGAGTACATTCAATTATTTATTGCTCTGAACGCAATAAATGGATTAAAGTGTAGTGGATAAACTCTTCAGTCTTTCTTCCTATTTTTAACCCAGGTAACACAAATATATATACCTTGGGAAAACCAAGAATTGGACAGTTGAAAATGGGGTGGATCAAAGGCCTCTCTTCTCTGAGAAGGTTTTTTGTTTCTAAATGACAGAAGGGAATAACTAGGCCTTAAGTTCCATGGCTTTCCTGGAAGGGCTTAGAATTGAAATTGAATTCAGAAACCTAACATTGGTCCTATAAGTAACCATGGATGTGAACACAAGTGGGCTGTAGTTGTACACTAAAGCAGGTAGACCACTAATGGCCCACCAAACCTTTCTTGGGCTTCCACCATCCTGGGCCTGGTCAGGCCTTGGTCACAGCAGCTCTCAGGTCACCTGTCTTACTCTGTATGTTGGCTGGTTGGCACCCAACTCTGTTATTTTTAATAGTGGAATAATCTGTAATATGAATGTGCCATAATTAACCTCACCTTTTTGTAATTGTTGGACACAAAATGTTGTAAATGGTACTGTCAGGAATATCCCTGCATACACATCTGTGTATTTCCAAAGAATCTTTTAAAGATTTTGACTTTTTTTTAGCTAAAAGAAGATATATATCTTAACAGCTATATATATATATGATATATATATATAAGATATATATATCATATATATATTTTAATGTTTCTTTAACGTCTATTTTTGAGAGAGAAGAGGGCAGAAAGAGAGGGATATAAAGGATATGAAATGGGTTCTGTGCTGACAGCAGAGTGTTGATGTGGGGCTCGAACTCCCCAACTGTGAGATCATGACCTGAACTGAAGTTGGACGCTTAATTGACTAAGTCACCCAGGCACTCCAAAGATTTTAATTTTTTTAAAAAACAGATCTGAAATTATGTACTTGTGGCTTAAGTTGGCCAGGAACTCTACAGAAGGTGTAATACCCTTTAAAAAAAATTAAACTTTTGGAATTTTTTAAACCTGTGCTGACTTCATTTTGTATTTCTGTCTAGGCAGTCTTGTTCTTGTTTTTCAGTCATAAAGTAACTGAAGTTTTGTAGCATATTGGTTTTTATGGATCTACTGTTATAAAAGAAATTGTAAGAAGTCTATTATTCCAGAACTTGGGCTGGACCATAAGGCCCTACTAGGTTCATAGAAGAGGAAATGTTAATATGTAAGCATATCTTAACCTCAGCCCCTATTTGTTATTGCAGCGGGTCCTCCTCGCCCTGGTATGATGCCAGCACCCCACATGGGGGGCCCTCCCATGATGCCAATGATGGGCCCTCCTCCTCCTGGGATGATGCCAGTGGGACCTGGTAAGTTTGAATCTCTTTCCTTTTAGGATGCTCCATTGTGTTGTGTTTTAGTGCTTTGTTTAAGTGGAATTCTTACTACGTTGTCTAAATGTATTGCGACAAATTACACTTGGTGAATCTGTAATGATAAAATTTTATCAGTATAATTGGATGATATCCAAAGACCTTGTGCTACTAAAAGGATACGGCTGCCTTTTTTTATTTCCTTCTCCCTCCCTCCTGTTTCCTTGCCTCCCTCCTGACTTTTGGTCATTCATAATGAAGAGGAAGGTAGTTGAATTTTTCCCAAGGGGGTAATAAGATAGGTAAATACTTATACTGCTACTTTTTTCAGTTTTGATCTGGAGCACTGCTGCCTCTTGTTGCTGACTCAATCTTTGGTTAACTAGGCCAGGTTAGTGTATGAAAAAGGCCTCAGCCCTGTAGTTAGTCGTTTATTCAGGAAAGGGGGAAACCCCATCTCAAACATTGTAATTTAACATAAACATAAATATATACTAACGTGCAGATTTTTCTGATACTAGTCAGGGCCTTTGCTTTGAAATCGAGCCTAGTGATTGATTGGAGCACCATATATTTCTTGCCTAAACCAGTAAACCATACCCATAATGCATTCTTTACCAACTTTAGTGTCTATTTCTTTCACAGATAGAAACCTTGTGAGGCAATCTAGTTTCAATCTTTTATGATCCTCTCACCTATCAAATCTGTGAGCACTTTTTGGGATAATTTACTTTTTCTAAGTATCCACATAGTTTTCACGGAAGCAGTTCTTTTTTAAATGCTCATTTTTGGGGCGCCTGGGTGGCTTAGTCGGTTAAGCGTCCGACTTTCGCTTAGGTCATGATCTCGCAGTTCGTGGGTTTGAGCCCTGCGTCGGGCTCTGTGCTGACTGTCAGCTCAGAGCCTGGAGCCTGTTTCCGAGTCTGTGTCTCCCTCTCTCTCTGACCCTCCCCTGCTCACGCTGTCTCTCTCTCTCTCCTAGAAATAAATAAAAAAATAAAATGCTCATTTTTATTGACTTGCAGAAGTTAAATTCTATAATAAGAATAAATACAACGGACATAAGTCTACAACTCGACTGGTAAGACAAGATAGACAAGGTGCAGAGGTTTTAGTTAGAGTAGCTTCCTAGCTAGAAGCATTCAGTGTGCTTGCTACGGGTATCATTTAGAGGGATAGGAGGAGAGTATAGGTAAGAGTTCCTGCCTTACTGGGTTTTGAAGCCCAAACAAAGTGATTTAGATGGCTTTTTGTGCATTCTTTTTTTTGAGAGTGAGAGCCCGTGTGCACTTGGCACCTGGAGGAGAGGCAGAGGAAGATGGGGAGAGAATCTTAAGCAGGCTCCTTGCCCAGTGTGGAGCTCTGGCTCATTACCCTGAGGTCATGACCTGAGCCACCCAGGCATCCCTTGTTTTACATTCTTAAATCAAGGTCACAAATTCAAATCCTAGAGGGTTTAGGAATGTGGTGGACTGGAAATGCATGACACACCTAAAGAAGGCTTCTAGAAAAAAAAAAAAGAAGGCTTCTAGAACTAGCTTCGGCCTGCAGTTGACATTTGAGAATGCAGGCTTAGTGTTGCCAGTTCGCCCGAGTATTTTGTTGTTGTTTTCAGCCAGGATAAAATCATAATACGGGATTTAATTAAGATGCTTAACTAGTTGGGGGTGGGCAGGGATAAGAATTGGTTGACATAACATAGAACGTTGGCCATGGGTGAGTAATTATTGAAGCTGGATGATGGGTACGTGGATGTTCATTATACTCTTTCTATTCTTGTGTATGTTTGAATATTTCCATAATAGAAGGTTGATGAAAGGTATCCAGACTTACTAGTAATTAGACTTAATAATTGCCAATGTTGGCAACTGATTAAAATTAAATGTACTGTGGAGACCAAAGTAAACAAATTTTCAGCTGCCTGGTTTTCAGTCTTTGGTCTAGCTGAGTTTCTTCTGGGAAATGCTGAATTTAGATTATGTTATGGTAGAGTTTTTAATAAGATACTTAGAAACTTAGTATCATTTTCCATTCCTTTTGAAATTGATCTTAACATTTGTACCTGTTGAATTTTGTGTCATTGCATATCCTTGTGTTTACTTTTTGTGGTAAGGCTGTATTCGGTCCTAAATGCAGTTTTCTCTTGAACTGTTGCAGACCTTTAATCAAAATGGTTTAAAAAGTAGGTAAAATTTGATAGTTAAAGAGAAGATCTATAACATGAAAATTATGAGGCATAATGATAAAATGAATACCCGTGAACCCACCGTTCGGCCAAGGAAGTAGAATATTAGCAATTCTGTGAAGCTGCCAGTGTTCTTCCCCAACCCCCGTCTCTTCTGCCCTCCCTTCCCTGGCTAATTTATTTGTCTGGTGTATTGATGGGACACTTCAAAAAATTCTTTGACAGTTTCTAAAATGCATTAGAAAAATTAGATTTGTATATGTGCGCTAATTGTCATAAATCACGTTATTGCTTATTTTTCTTGACTTGAGCTAAGTATGGTTACTAACAGGTTCTCAGCATGGGCCTCCTGCTCACCTTTCCTACAACTCCGAACAAACGCTTAGTGGTAAGATTGTCCTCTGTGCCTGTGTACATTCATGGAAATAGCTCCTGGTTATATGGTGGATAGAACTGATGAAGAGAGCTCACTGGGTAACATGTGACTTAGTTGTGAATTTCCCCAAGTGAGAAAAGGTCAATTTAGGGAACTAGTGTCCCTGGTGGTTTCTGGAAAGCACTCTATTAATAGCTCCCCCTTACTATGATTAGATCATGATGCCCATATGGTTCTTGTGTTGACCTTTGTTCTTTGTTTAAGAATGTCTAAGTAATTTACAGAGGTGATAAATTTGTTGCATTTCTTCTGTCAAGTGTGTCTTTTTTCTAGCATTTTGCAGGGGGCTACTTTTTGTCTTTCATTGAAGTCCCACTAAGCTCTCTATAAGTAGTAGTTTTCTGACTCTCTTTTTTCCTTTTCTTTGTTTTGTCCTGCAGCTCCTGGAATGCGGCCGCCTATGGGAGGCCACATGCCGATGATGCCTGGGCCCCCGATGATGATACCTCCTGCCCGTCCCATGATGGTGCCCACTCGACTGGGAATGACTCGACCGGACAGATAAGGAGAGACAGGGGCCTCTTTGCATCCATTTTATATCACTCGTTCTACTTCACCAGGAGATCATGGTGCTGTGACTCTGGGTGTTTTCTAATGGCATGACAAGGAAGACTTGCTCCCCCTTCCTATCAAACAGAGGATAGTTTTTGCAAGGGAGTAGTGGGACAAACAAACAACAAAAAGAGCAATTTTCATTTGTATTGTGAAATGTGAAAATAAAGTTGTCAACTGTTTTAGTTAAAACTGTGTTCCCTTTTTTCTCCCCCCTGTATTCTTTGTGTGTCATAAAAGAGATGAAGTATTCCAGTTGTTTTTCTCTAGCTCATTCTCTCTTCAGCATGCCCTCTGCATGGCATTTTGTTTTTCCTTAGCTATCGAGTTAGTCCCTTTGGACATCTTGCCTTTGTTTAGTAAAGCTCTCATGTACAAGACTTGGTAAATCTAACACTGGTAGAGCTTTTTGTTGATTACAATAAGAAACAGCACAATTGGTTACTTTTTCACATGAACATTTGGTGTGGTAAGTGGAAAGTTCTAAGTCTCTTATGCTGAAGTAGGGAAAAAGACTTTTCAGTGTATGCATGTCAGCTAAAGATGGCAAGAATGGCCTTAACCTCAGCTTCTCCTTTCTCTTAGTTCCTCTTTTTCATAGGTTTCAGTATCAGAAAACTTTCTACTAGCAATGGTAAAATTATGCAGATTTCCATGGTACGGAAATTGTCTTCAGAATGTCATTTGTTATATCAAAGAAACATCTAGAAAGTAAGCCATTGGCACTGTTCATATTCAGCTCGGTGTAAAATCTGAACTGCTATTTCACGTTGCAAAGGGGAATAAAAACTGCTACAGTCTTTGGGGAGGGCGGTTTAGCAGGATCTATCAGAATTACAGTACCTTTGACTACAAGACTGCATTGTAGCAGAAGACTGGAAATAACATACATGTCCATCGAAGGGGCATGATTTATCAAGTATGACACATCTATAAAATGGCATATACTAGGCACGTTAAAACAATAAAGAAGCTCTCTGTGGGGAAAGATCTCCAACATCCACATTGTTTTGAACCTTGATTTGTTGAGAATGTATTATTCACTGCTATTCGTACTTGAAGTATGTATATGTACCTGTTTGTGCATAAAGGATCTCTGGAAGGACATATACACACCTGGTAATCCTCGTTGCCAGTGAAGAGTAAATGGGTGGCTGGGGGACCGGGATGAATGAGAAAGGCTTGTCACCTTTCTGTATCTTTTGGAATTTGAATCTTTACTTAAAAACACAACAGGGGCACGTGGGTGGCTCAGTTGGTTAAGTGTCCAACTTCGGCTCAGGTCATGATCTCCTGGTTCATAGGTTCAAGCTCCATGTTGTGCTCTGTGCTGACAACTCAGCCTGGAGCCTGCCTGGAATTCTGTGTCTCCCTCTCTCCGCTCCTCCCTTGCTCATGCTGTGACTCTCTCTGTCTCTCAAAAATAAATAAACATTAAAAACAATAATAAAATGATCTTTGCCATCTGAGGTTATTGTTATAGTGATTTTCTGGCAGAGGGTGCCCTAAACCAGAAGTTACAACCTAGCTGATTTTTTAAAAATAAAGATTCCAGATTTTGATCTAATATATCTGAGGTGAGGCTTAGGAAATTCACAATTTTGGAAAGCTCCCCACGAAATTTTTATTATTGGTGGGCTGGGCAAACTCTGTCTTAGGATAATCCTGGAGATATGTGTATGTCTATATATACTTTTTTATAGATGTATAGCTGGAAACTGAAATAGCACTTGGTGGGTGGCTTTTTCCCCCTAGAAACTTGAAGAGGGGCTAATTAAGGCAAATAACCTTATCTAGGTAAACAGGTGGTCAAAAATAGACATCTGGACAGAGATGATTTTATGCTAAGCCTCTAAAAGCTCAGTCAATTTCCTAATTTGAGTCTTTACTAGGACTACTTGTTGCTTTTTAGCTTTCCGTTGTTATATCTTTTAATGAAAGACTTATCAGAAATTGATTATTTGTATAGCTGACTTTTATAGCTCAGATTTGTTATTTCAATCTGCAGACTTGAGAGGTTGTTAGGGGAAACTGCCAACTGAGCTTACATGTGACTCAGCACGTTTGTGGTTTGGATGGCTCTCTCGGGCTCACCGTGCTGAGGCTGTCTTTTGTGTATATATAGAAAGCCCACAGATCCCTATTTTATTTTTTAAAATAGTCTCAGGTACTTTGGAATAACCCCAGTCTTCCTAAAAGAAAGCTTTTTCCAAAGTATATTTTTAAGGTTGAATATCCATTCTAGAAACATTATTTTTCTTTTTTTTTTAAGTTTTTATTTATAAGTAATCTCCATACCCAATGTTGAGTCTTGAACTCACCACTGGAGATCAAGAGTTGGACACTCCACCGACTGAGCTAACAACCAGGGGCCCCGAAACGTTTGTTTTCTTGGAAGAACGTGTGTTACATAGTTTTAGAAAAACAGTGTGATGACTTAAAAGTTTAACAAACTTTACACTGAACTAAAGTAGGAATAAATAGTTCTAAGGTTCTTTTTGTCTTTTTATTAACTCCGTCAAAGTCAAACTGGAGCACCTGGGTGTGTTTGCTAAATGTCTGACTGGCTCGGTCACAGGTTCATGGGTTCGAGCCCCATGTTGGGGCTGCTGTGCTGACCGCTCGGGGCCTGCTTCAGATTCTCTGTCTCCCTTTCTCTCTCTCTCTCTCTCTCTCTGCCCCTCCTCTGCTCATTCTCTCTCTTTCTCAAAAATAAATAAGCATTAAAAACAACTTTCAAGAAGTCAAACTGTTACAGCTAATGATCATAAGACATTTCCTTTGTAAGAGGCTGTGAAGAACCCAAACTTATTTATTGCTATTGATCTATGCCTTTAGACATCTGGTTTTAATTGTAAAATGTGAATTAACTATAATGTGAGGTTTGTATAGTGAAAACAAGAATGCCACTAGATCTCAAGAATTGAAGAAGTTAGTATAGATGTGGGGCAACATGCTTTCTTCCTTTTCTGTGAGAAGATCCAGAGTCGCTGGAAGTGCATTTGAAGTCTAAGCTAGCATCGTTTCCATTGCCTCGGCTTCAGTGGTTTGTCAGAATGCCAGTCCCCTTGATTCCCAGCTGCAGAGAAATGGGATCCTTGCATAGAGCCGCAGGCTAATTTGGTCATCCTGTATGGAAAAAGTCCCGTGGTGATTAAGTGTTTGTCCCAATTAAATAGCTTCAGTCAGATGGTATCTTTTAGGCTCCTGGATGTATTTGGTAAACAGAAGAAAAAAGCCTAGCCTGCCTTAGGTTTACAGAAATGTCCTGAAATAAATGTTAATCTGATTGGGGTCATTTCTTTCCCTCCCAATTGAAAGCTTTCGGGTTAGGTTTTCTGGCACAGAATCAAATAAAACATTTAGGATAGTTCATTAGATAGGTACAGAATTAAGGAAATCTGTGTGCTGCTTATTGTCCTCTCTAGGGGTGGGAGAGATTGCAGACTTAATAGAAAAGTTGGCAAGAAAAGAACTGTACAAAGAACACTTATATACCCTCTGACCAAGGTATTACCTATTGGCATTTCACTTCATTTGTTTATTTGTGTGTGTGTTTTCTCCCTCTCTCTGTATGTACATGTATATATATTTTTCCTGAACCATTTGGGAGTAAGTTGCTTATATCCAGCCTTTTACCATAAATACTTAGGTATACATTTTTTTTAAGGTATACATTTTCTTAAGAATAAGTACATTTTCTTACACAACCACGGTTTACTCGTCAAGCTCAAAAAATGTATCCTTTATTCAATAATTTAATCTGCCCATCTGATTTCATTTTTATCCATTGATCCAACATGGTCCTTACAGTTTTTTCCCCTTTCCTGTACAGGATCCCGTCCAGAATCATGTACTTCATTTTTTGGTCAGATTTCCTCAGTCTCCTTTAATTTAGAACAATTCTCAGCCTTTGTCTTTTATGGCACTGATAATTTCACCAACTTTTGTTTAATACAGTGTCCCTCATTCCTCATTTTGGGTTTGCCTGATGTTTTCTCATGATTACATTCTGGTACATGTCCTCAGTTGTGTCTCTGGGACATCACATCTGTAGGCAGGTACGTAATGTCCATCCGCCCCTCGGTGATGATAATGTTGATTACCCATCAAGGTGTTGTCCAATTTCTCCATACTTGTTCTTTTTGAATAAGTGTCTTTCCTCAGCTGCCATTTAAAAAAGGCCCATTGACTTAGTGCTCATTTAATAGTAAGACTTTGAACACAGCCTAGGAAGCAAGATCTCAAAGCTCTTTGTAAGGACTTTAATTCAGCTTTCACAGTGACCCTGAGAAACAGGTCTCCTAAAACTTTCCCCCTTTTCTTTGCCTGTACATCACATCCTAGTAACTTTGGGGAGAAAGAACAGAGGTAAAAGGACAAAGAACTTTACCTCTATGGTCAAATGCTACATTTCTCCCCTCTTTATCCCTGTTATAGTGAGGCAGGTAAAGAGGGACAAAAGGATGAGTAATGTAATAGAGCTGAGAATGGCGGACAGAATTACTAATTGCCCACTCCAGTATCCATTACTATCTGTAATAATAGAACCCCTAATCTTTTTAAAGTTTATTTAGTGAGGGAGAGAGGGGGAAAGAGAGCAGGGGAGGGGCAGAGATTGAGGGAGAGACAGAATCCCAAGCAGGCTATGTGCTATAAGCGCAGAACCTGAACTGGGGCTTGATCCCATGACCCTGGGATCACGATCTGACTTGAGCTAGTCAGTCACTTAACTGAGCCACTTAGGCGTCCCCCTAATTTCTTACCTGCATCCACGCCTGTCAGCAGTAAATAGCACATTTGCCATAGCTTTTACTTAGGTGAGGTCCCATGGCAAGAGAGAACATGTCTATTTTTCCTGCCATTTTTCTTTCCTGTTGATAGGAATGTGGATATGATGTTTGTTTGAAATGTAAGCAACATCTTGGACCATAAACTGGCAACAAAGGATGGTGTTAGCAAGATAGAAGGAGTTGAGGTCCCTAATGTTGAAGAGCTGCCATGAACTGCCTTCCTCAGACTTCTTTTACATGAAAGGGATCTAAACATACTTCTTATTGAAGTCTTGTCATTTTTTGAGTTTTCTGTTATGTGCAGCTGAATCTAATCTGATAAAAAAAAAAGAGATACTCAAGGAGAAGAGGGATATTGACTCATTTGTCCTACTAAGAAGTCAGACAGTAAGAAACACCACTGTTGTATGATACATGCCATGAAGTAAGTAGGAGGCATAGGGAGTGCCAGATCAGGGGTGACTGCGGAGATGACATGAAGGGGTGGGAGTGGAGGGAACCACAGAGATGTTTAGTGCACCCACATTCCAGGTGGAGGGAACAGCAAGTACAAAGACTCTGAAGTAGAAGTCTCCTTAATTTTTGCAGGAACATCAGGGAAGTCAGTCTGCTCACAACAGCTAGAGCTGTTGAGAGGGATGGATAGGTTCATTGTCTTGATTGTGGTGGTGTTTTCACTGTTGTGTGTACACGTCAAAACTTTTAAAAATTGTGTGCCTTTCTATACGTCAATCATGCCTCAGTAAAGTCTTAAAAACGTCATCGCTACCATCAACTAGAAAACTACTCTCAAGAATCCTGAGGCAGTGACAACCCATCACTGTTCTTCTTAACTCTCGAGTTCTCTATAAAAATCACCTTTCCTTGTTGGCATAGTCTCATCCTTCTCTGGGCATTGTGTGTGTCCTCTTCTGTTCCATACATAGCACATACCTACACTGCACACACAGATGTTTAGTCATGAATTAGGAGATGTGGCCGTCCTGCCAAGCAGCTGAAGAAAGCTTCTGGGTCCGAAAGCGATCAGCTAGGTAATTTTAAAATGTATAGATGGTAGACTATTGCTCTGTAATAAGAAAGAATAAACTAATGATACGACAACTTGATGGATCTCAAGGGCATTGTGCTTGAGTGAAAAAAGCCACTCTGAAAAGTCACATACTGCATGTTTTCATTGGTATAAATGACAAAATTATCAAGATGAAGAACAAATTAGTAGTTGCCAGGGGTGAGGGATGTGTTGGGGGTGAGGGGTGCAGGAAATGTCTATAAAGCGGTAGTATGAGGGAGACTTTTATCGTGATGGAGTAGTCTGTGTCTTGATTGTGGTAGTAATTATGTAAGTCTATCCATTTGGTTAAATGAATTAAACACACCTACCAATATTGTGCTCATTTTTTAAAAGTTAACTTATTTTGCACTGGGTGTTATATGGAAACCAACTTGACAATAAACTATTTGTAAAAAAAAAAAAAGTTAACTTATTTTGAGAGACTGAGCTGGGGAGGGGCAGAGAGAGGCAGAGAGAGAGAATCCCAAGCAGGCTCTGTGCTGTTAGCATGGAGCCCTACATGGGGCTTGAACCTACAAACAAGATCATGACCTGAGCGGAAACCAAGAGTATAACCTTAACCAACGGAGCCACCCAGATGCCCCTTTATTTTGCTTCATTTTATTGCACTTTGCAGATATTGTACTTTGACAAAGTTTGTGGCAACCCTATGTGGAGCAAGTCTATCAGTACCATTTTCCCAACAGCATTTGCTAACTTTGTGTCTTTGTGTCACATTTTGGTACTTCTCTTAATAGTGAAAACTTTTTCATTATTGTTATATTTGAATTGCTACACATCTCATAAAATTTTAATGGATGAGGATTTGCTTCTTATCGATGAGCAAAGAAAGTATTTTCTTGAGATGGAATCTACTCCCGGTGAAGCTGCTGTGGAGTCTATTGAAATGACAGCAAAAGATTAGAATATCAAATAAAGGTAATAGAGAAAGTAGTGAGGGCAGGGTTTGAGAGGATTGACTCCATTTTTGAAAGTCTACTGTGGGTAAGACACTATCAAACAGCATCACATACTACAGTGAAATCAATCGTTTGTGAAATGAAGAGTTGATCAATGTGATAAATTTCATCTTTGTCTTATTTTAAGAAATTGGCCCAGCCGCTCCAGTCCTTAGCAACCGCCACCTGGATTGGTTATCAGAGCCATCAACATTGTAGCAAGACTTTCTGCCATCAGAAAGATTACAACTTGCTGAAAGTCCAGATGATGGTTAGCATTTTTTAGCAGTAGGGTATTTTTAAGATATTTATGTATTCATTTTGAGAGAGTGTGTGCGTGCTTGCAGGGGAGGAGCAGAGAGAGAATCCCAAGCTGGTGTCCTATTAGTGCAGAGCCTGATGTGGGGCTCAATCTCATGAACTAGGGGATCATGACCTGAGCTGAAATCAAGAGTCAGCTGCTTAATCGACTGAGCCACCCAGGCACCCCACAGTAAGGTATTTTTAAAAATAACTTATCTTTTAATTTACATCCAAGTTAGTCAGCACATAGTGCAATGTTAATTTCAGGAGTATATTTTTAATGCCCCTTACCCATTTAGCCCATCCCCCCTCCCACAGCCCCCCCAGTAACCCTCTTGTTTGTTTTCCATATTTAAGAGTCTCGTATGTTTTTGTCCCCCTCCCTGTTTTTATACTATTTTTGCTTTTCTTCCCTTATGTTCATCCATTTTGTATCTTGAAGTCCTCATATGAGTGAAGTCATAATGATATTTGTCACAGTAAGGGATTTTTTAAAAAAAGGTATATACATTGTTTTTTAAGACATAACGCTATGGCACACTTAATAGGCTACAGTATACTATAAACTTTCATGTACTAAGAAACCAAAAAACTTATTTGACTTGTCTTATTGTGATATTTGCTTTATTATGGTGATCTGGAACCAAACTCAGCCTGCAATATCTCTGAGATATGCCTGTATCCGTTTCCTGGGTTTTATGTTACTGTGGTTATGTAAGATGTAAGTAACCATTGCAGGAAAGTGGGTGAAGGGAACACGAGACTTCTCTGTATGATCTTCACAACTTCCTATGAATCTATAGCTAATTCAAAATAAAATGTTAAAAGCATTAAAGAAAATGTATGGACTTAGGCTTCCAGAAAGATGGAGTAGATGTACTTTTCCCTATTCCTACTGCTAAGTACAGCTAAAACCCTAGAATGAATGTGTGTGTGTGTGTGTGTGTGTGTGTGTGTGTGTGTGTGTGTGTGTGTAAAACAAGCAGAAGAAGACTGAAAAGTGGAAAGAATGCAGACCTTGGGGACCCAAGGAACAACATAATGAGCTCTGGATTTTCTTTTGCTTCATATATCCCAGACTTGGAGCAGAAGCTAGCAAGTAAGAAATACTGATAGGCCATAGACAAAACACACCCCAAGAAAAGCCTGCTTTCTTTTTAAAACTTTTTTTAACAATTGTTTAAATGTTTATATATATTTTTGAGAGAGAGAGAGAGAGACAGTGAGAGCAGAGAAGGGCAGAGAGAGAGAGGGAAATACAGAATCCAAAGCAGGTTCCAGGCTCTGAGCTGTCAGCACAGAGCCCAATGTGGGGCTCGAACTCATGAACCCAGAGACTGTGACCTGTGCTGAAGTCGGACGCTTAACCATCTGAGCCACCCAGGCGCCCCAAAAAGCCTACTTTCTGTAGGCAAAGGACTAGAAAAGAGACAGCTTAGCAAGATAGAAAACTTTTAGACAATAACCACTTTACTCCACCCAAACACCACAAGGAAAAAACCCAGGCCCTATTCCTACTCGTGCCACAAAGGCCAAGTGAGGTGCTTATTCTTCCACCTAGGCTGCTCAGCATCAGCTATGGCGGCTTCCAAGGAAGTCCTCTGGTTTTTGAGGCCCTGGATCTCATCCTGGAGGCAGCTGAGGTTCTTGGAAATCTCCGTCCTGGTGCGATGGAGGTCATCCTGTGCTTCCCGCCAATGTCTGCAGCTCCTCGTACTTGATCTGGTACATGGTCTCAGTCTCAGCCCTGCTGTGGTTGGCGACTTCCTCGTACTGGGCCTCGACCTTGGCAATGATGCCGTCCAGTTCTGGGGAGCAGCTGTTGTCCATGGACAGACAGCACCACGGACGTGTCTGAGGTCTGGGACTGCAGCCCACGGATCTCCTCTTCCTACAGCTGCCTTAAGAACTTGATCTCGTCGGTCAGCCCTTTCAAGCGGGACTCCAGCTCCACCTTGTTCATGTAAGCTTTATCCAAATCCTTCTTGATGACAAATTCATTCCCCACGTCTGCATGTTCTTTAATCTCCTCCTTGTATTGATTCTTGAAGTCCTCCACCAGGCTTTGCATGTTGCCAAGCTCCACCTCCAGCTTCAGCTTCTCCTGGCCCAGGGTGTCCAGCTGCCCCTGAAAGTTGTTGATGTAACTCTCGAACATGTCCATGTTGCTCTGAGCAGTGTTCTGCCGTGCTTTGTCCCTGAAGGAGGCAAACTTGTTATTAGGGGTCTTGATCTGCTCCTTCTCCTGAGTGCACACAGCCTGGATGTTGGGGTCCACCTCCAGCTTAAGGGGGCTCAGCAGGCTCTGGTTCACTGAGACAGCTGTGATGGCCCTCATACCCCTGGCTCTGGCGTAGCCCCTGACCACACTCATGTTGCTGCCCAGGTCACCCCGGAAGCTTCTGCCCCTGCCCACTTGGGACAGGGCAGAGCTGATGCGGGCGCCAGGAGTGGCTGCTGAAGGCCCAGGGACTGGAGGTGGGCATCTTGTAGGACTTCTGGGTTACCCTGATGGACATGGTGGAGGCTGGAGTGGAGGCGAGGAGGCTGAACCTGACTGAGTTTCGAGAGGAGCAGAGAAGCTGCTTCTAGGGTCTAAAAAAGACTTTTTGTGCATCAAAGGGCACACAATCAGGAAAATGAAAAGATGACTCACAGAATTGGAGAATTTTTTTTTCAAATAATATATCTGACAAAGGACTTGTATCTAGAATATAAAAAGAACAATTGCAACTCAATGACAAAAAGATAACCTGATTTAAAAGGGATCTGGATATTTCTCCAAAGATATACAAATGGCTTATAAGCCATGAAAAGATGCTCAACGTCATTAGCCATTAAGGAAATCTACACAAATTCTTAAGCAAATATTAATAATAGAATTCAGCAATATATGAAATTATTTACCATGGCCAGATGAGGTTTATTCTAGGGATGCAGGTTAGTTCAGTATTTGAAAATCCATCAGTGGAATACACCATGTTAACAGGCTAAAGAAAAATCACATGAATACAACATTCAATGCAGAAAAAAAAATTTGAAAAAACTGACCATTTATTCTTTTTAAAAATTATTTAATGTTTTATTTATTTCTGAGACAGAGACAGCATATGCAGGGGAGGGTCAGAGAGAGAGGGAGACACAGAATCTGAAACAGGCTCTAGGCTCTGAGCTAGCTGTCAGCACAAAGCCTGACACGGGGCTCGAATTCACAAACTGCGAGATAATGACCTGAGCCAAAGTTGGACGCTTACCCAACTGAGCCACCCAGGCGCCCCTGAACATTTATTCTTGATAAAAACTCAGTAAAATAGGACTAGAGAACCTCCTTAACTTGATAAAGAGCATCCACAAAAAATCTACAGATAACATTATACTTAATGGTGAAAGACTGAATGAATGCTTTCCCGCTAAGATTGGGAACAGAAAATATGTGTGCTCTCACTGCAACAGCATTCCAACTAGTCTGAAGGATCCATTTGCTTCAAGCTTATGCACTCCTTGCTTGCTGACCAAAGTCCCATGGTAGGTAGCAGAACTAACATAGTCTTGAGATTTTCAGACCACTGGCCTTGAGGAGCGAAGGGCCCCTCTTTCCCAGAAGATAAGGCCTGACTACATTCGAGAAAATGGTTGCCACTGATGTCAGCAAATCTGTTTAGGGTCATGTTGACAAAGGACGAAACTAACTGTGTGGGCACCTGCTTCTCCTGCACATAGCTTCCCTCCCTTTCCCCATAACTACTACTACTACTACTACTACTGCTACTACTACTACTACTACTACTACTACTTCTCCTTCTCATCCTCCCCTACCCCTCCTCCTTCTTCTTTTTGTTTTAAAGAAAGAGAGACAGAGCATGAGCAGGGGAGAGAATTAGAGGGAGAAAGAGAATCCCAAGCAGGCGTCAAGCTCAGAGTGGGGTCTGATGAAGGGCTTGATCCCACAACCGTGAGATCAAAATCAAGAGTCATTTGCTCAACTGACTGAGCCACCCAGGCGCCCCACCCTCCCCCATGACTTCTTTAAAACCTTCCATCTTCCCTGATGGGGTGGATGTCCCTGGATGGGAAGATGGGTCTTTGAGATGTTAGTCCACCATCTTCCCAGGTTGCCGGCTTCCTGAATAAAGCAACCTTTCCTTTCCCACCATCACTTGTCTCCCAAGTATTCATTTTCGAGTGGCAAGCGGCAGAACCTGAGTTCAGAATCAGTTCTCTGTCTGGTAACATCGCCAGTCCCATTAAACAAAGTGCCAGGAATTGCAG
Organism: Crocuta crocuta; assembly: GCF_008692635.1. Classification (NCBI taxonomy): domain Eukaryota; kingdom Metazoa; phylum Chordata; class Mammalia; order Carnivora; family Hyaenidae; genus Crocuta; species Crocuta crocuta. Next base: position 3,769,202 of record NW_027528611.1, on the reverse strand, counting down.
CCTGCTCTATAAGTCAAGAAAAGGAAATAAAAGGCACTGTATCAGAAAAGTAGAAATGCTCCATCTACAGAGTGTATTAATGTCAATGTTCTGGTTGGTTATATCATACTGAAGTTTTACAATGTGTTACCCTTGGGAGGAACTGAGTAAAGGATGCAGGGATATCTTTGCATTATTTCTTCCCACTGAAAGTTAACATACAATCATCTCAAAATGTTTAACTTTTAAAAAAGTATGGATTGGGCCCAAGTTCCTTTTATTTATTTATATTTGATTTTAAAAATTATTTTTAAATGTTTATTTTGAGAGAGCGAGAGCGCAAGCATGAGTCAGAGAGGGGTAGAGAGAAGAGGAGAGAACCCTAAGTAGCATCCATGCTGTAAGAGCAGAGCTCGTCGTGGGGCAATAAGCCACCTCGGTACCCTCTTTTATTTTTATATGCTTTGCATTCTTAGCATTGCAGAAAAAGATAAACACATTAATACTATTGGTTAGACTATGAATTCTCCTATTCCACTTGTCCTTAGAAGGGCCATACTTTTTTTTAGAGCAGTTTTTGCTTTCAACAAAAACAACTCAGTCACCGAGCATGATGAATTGTTCAACAAGGATGCCGAATCTCTGAGCCTGAGCTTGGGGAAGCTATGTTTTACACAGCTGATGTCAGATATCCAGTCAGCTGCTAGGGTTCTCCAGGAAAAGAAGCACAAAAATGCAAGAAATTGCCTCAGGGCCCCTACAACTGGCAGGTGAATCGGGAGAGAGTGGTAATGGTCAATTATGCTGGCAAGAAACTTCTTCCATGGGAGCTACTGGTTCCTGATATGTTTTTAGTTGAGAGGTGGGCAGAGGGACAAATAATGAGCCCCCAGGCTGAGGATTATTTGCTTCCCTTTTAAAAAGGTAATTTTGGGGGCACCTGGGTGGCTCAGTCAGTTGACCGTCAGACCTCTCTGCTCCTGAGTTCCAGACTGGCGTCAGGCTCTGGGCTGACAGCTCAGAGCCTGGAACCTGCTTGGGATTTTGTGTCTCCCTCTCTCTCTGCCCCTTCCCCATTCACGTTCTGTCTCTCTCTCAAGAATAAATAGACATTATTTTTTTTAAAAAAGTTAATTTAGGGGAACTTTTAGGGAAAAATTGAATTTACTATAAGGTACACATAGGAATACATGAATTTTGTTGTTTATTTTAAAATTTAACGTTTTATAGTTGACTATGCTTGAACTATCTCTGGAATCAGGTAACAACTGTATTACCTGTTGTTATATGCCCGTATCAGGTGTATGCCCGTATCAGGTGTATGTATTACCTATTCACAAATATGGATAGGTGGCCGGATTTCCTTTAAGCCTGTCTCCGAGAGTATTTTACCAGGATTTTGCTCTAAGATTTAAGTCCAGAAAACTGCCACCTTTTCACGTTTGCCACCGGTTCTACAGGTGTCCCCAGCATATGGGTTACACTTAAATGTATGAACGAAATAGAGTCGAAATAGCAACTAAATTGAGAGGAAGAACACTGGGGTCTAGTCCCGAGCCTCACTGAGTAGTTGTGACTTCGGGCAAGCTTTTTCAACTGTTCTCTCGGGCTTCAGTTCCTTACGTGTTAAGTAAACATTTGCTTATTGGTTAGTCAGGGAGAGGTTAAATGAAGCACGGAGACAGATGGTGATGCGGAGCCCCCTTCTCAGTTCTTTAGCCCAAAGCAGACGACGGCGGTGGTTCCAAGGGCCCGTGACGTTCTTGAGACTACTTGCCACTCCTCAGGCTGATTTCTGGAGTGGAGTTAGCTGGTGCTCAACCAATAGTGACCATGCGAAGGAAGTGAATGAGAAACGGACCAGGCGCTGAGCAATTATCTGGCGAGTTCCTGCCAAAAATTACGAACTTGCCGCCATTCCCTTGTGCTTCAAAGCAACTGCGGGAGTGTGAACCTCGTACAGTTTAGAGGCGAAGCCTTCCAGATCTCTTTCCACAGAGCGGCNTCTCTGTAGCAGCGCGCGCCTCCGGCCGCTGCGAGCCGGGCTGGCGGCGCGAGACCTCCGCGTCGCTCCGGGCTGGCTACCGCGGCGCCGCACGGGTGGGTGGGATCGTGGAGGAGCTCCAGGCGCCGGGGCAGGGGCCGGAGGGCTCCGTGGC
>NW_027528611.1:3683785-3766810 GCF_008692635.1 Crocuta crocuta | reverse complement strand
GAGGGGAGGGGCCGCCCCTTCACGACTGAGGAGGCCACAGCTGCCCGCCTGCCTTCCACGCGGGCCGCGGCTCCGGCATGGCCGGGATCATTAAGAAGCAGATCCTGAAGCACCTGTCCCGGTGAGAGCGCCAGCGCCGGCCCCCAGCCGTCCCGGGGCCCTTCCTAACCCCCTTGGACCCTCCTCCCGTAAGCCCTGCTTCGGGCCGGTCTCCCTGTCTTCAGCCCGAGCCGGGACTCCGTGGCGGCCCTCGCCTCAACTCGAGCTGGACAGCTTCCGGCCCGCTCCGCTGGCCCCGACCGTTGTCACCTCTCTGTTCTTCCCTCGCCCTGGGCCCTCCAGTGCAGGGCGCTTCTGCCCTGCGGGGGCACCTCAGGCTCTCCCCTCAACCTTCGCAGCCTCCCTATCCCTTCTGGCCGGCTGCCCCCTCACTCAGTTCCCCACACCGCCGAACAGGTCACTCCGTCCTCTCTTGCACGTCCCCCAGACACTCCGACCGTCCCCTCCGCGGCCCCGAGGGATGCCACCCTTTCCTACCCGCCCCCGTCGTGTCCTGTGCCCGCCTCCTTACCGGCGCCACCAGCCCTTACACCGCTTCCTCTCTCGCCTTCCTGGTACTCAGCTCCAGACCAGAGCCTTTATCCTCCGGTCCCTTCCAAATAAACCTGACCCCCAGTCCTTCATAATCCATCTGCCTCTCGGATTTCCAACTCTGACACCGGTTTCCTCCTTTCTAGAAGCTCGCAGCTCCTCCGCCGCCTCTTCGTTTGGCTGACCCTGTTGCATCACCCCTGAAAAGGATATAATCCCTGCACCCAGGGCCATTCCCTTGATCTCGGTTCTCCCTCCTTTGCTTCTCTTCTCATTACACAGACTAAATGGAGAAAGGTCATGAGAGTTGGGCGTAAAGTTTCAACAACCTTCCCTTTAAGATGTGGAGGATTTTTGACAGCCTGCGAAAAGAACTAACAAAGTCTACTTCTTTGCAGCCATTTATTAAGCAGTGTTATGTCCCTGAGTAGTTTGGCCGGGAGGGAGGTGTTTGGCAAAACCGTTTTCAGGTGTAACTGGGTGACTGCCGACTCCGGTGTTGCCGTTGCAGGTTGTCAGAACTGGTGTGCGCAGAAATTGGAAGCCTTTCACTTAGTTTTCGCTTCTTATTCCAGGCAGGGGTTGGGAATGCCTTAATACTTTTAGCCAGCCTTCGTATCTCAAGGGGAGAGCGATTCAAGCCTTGTCCACGCTGGTCAGTGGTTTTCAGGAGGTGGGATTAGGGAGGTGTCGCCAGTCAACACAGGGCACAGCGGCCTTGCACTAACGTATCTTTCCTGGCCTTTGCACTGCCTTGGTGAGTGGTTTGGCTAGTGGTATAGGGAGACGCTTTTGCTGCCACTGTATCCCCCCCCGCCTTTCTGGCTGATACCCTGGCTTATTCACTGTTAATTTTGATTTTAGACTTTAATTAGTAATTAGATTAACCGAAGTCTATTGATTAATCACCGTATTGTAAAAGTAAAAGCAGATTAGAGGTTGGAGCTGAAAAGTGCCTTTGGATATTTTACTTGGATTAGCTTTCTAATATTTTTCAGATAGCATTCATCTGGGTGTTCCATGAGTTTGGTGGTTCTGTATAAAGATTTAAAAGTAGGACTAATGGGGGCACCTGGCTGGCTCAGTGGGTAGAGGATCTGACTCTTGATCTCAGGGTCCTGAGTCACTTAAAAAAAAGGTAGGACCAGGGGCGCCTGGGTGTCTCAGTCCACTGAGCATCGAACTTTGGCTCAGGTCATGATCTCGCAGTTCATGAGTTCTAGCCGTGCATTGGGCTCTGTGCTGACAGCTCAGAGCTTGGAGCCTGCTTTGGATTCTTGTCTCCCTCTTTCTCTGCCCCTCTCCCGCTCATGCTCTGTCTCTCTCTCAAAAATAAACACTAAAAAAAAGTTAGGACTAATGAATGTGAAGTGGTACAGAAAATTTAACTAAAGGAGAACTATTTGCATAAACATAGAATCAGAGAATTTTAGGATTTAGAGATGATCTCACCCAACATAGCATTGGTTTAAGGGCCCAGGCTCTTTTCTGGTTTACTTTCTTCAACTGTAAAATGAGAATAGTAATAGTATCTAACTCAAAGGGTTATTATGAGGGTTACATGAATAAATATATGTAAAGACCTAGCACATAGTAAGTGCTCAATTAAACATGAGCTATAGTTATTTTTTTGGGCCATGATTTGTGTGACAATTTGATATAAGCTGTAGAATTTTCCAGAAAAACCCACATATGCAAACAGGTAATTTTTTATATAAATTCTGGGGGAGAGTTATGAACCCTCAAAGCACATGCCTGAATCTTGCAAGCATCCTGGAACCTGGTGACTAACCCCTGACTAGTTTCACTCCCTCATTTTATGGCTGTGGAAACTAAAGCCTAGAGAGGATAAGCAACTTACCCAAGTTGCAATGGGAGCTAAGGTAGTGGAATAGAATCCAGCTTAGTGCACACACATTCTGTGCACTCTTTATGAATATAGAGTTTTTAAAGAAAAAATTTAATAATACATGCAGACCTATTCAGTGGTTCCTTGGGGATGAACAAAGTATCTCTTTTTGATGAAGTAGGAATAGCGTGAGGGACATTGGGAGAAATTTCTGGTTTCCTCAGTGTTGTGTGGTTGATAAGGAAGAGGAAGAGAAGGTTATTTGGGTCTGTAGTATCAGGGCTTCAGGAAAAGGCAGTAGGACATGGATCTGTTTGGGGGACAGGTCAGACTCCTTGGGCCTTTGGCCTAATCCTGTATGACATTTGTGTCTTTGTACGGTCTCTATGATATAGTTGCAGAGGCTAGCCTGCCTGGAGGGAATTACAGCTTCTGTGGCTTACCATGTCTCATGGGGAAAGAGAAGAGAGGGTACACTGAGTTACCTCAGTATGATAAATAAATGTTTTTAGGTGTTTAATAATTAAGGATGATGACAATGCCACTTGACCTGGAGAAGAGTGTCTTAAGAGCAGGAAGAATATTCCAGTGACTCTCATGTTTAATTTTGGCCATGAAGTTTAAGATATTAAAGTGTTTTGTTAGAATGCATCCTTCTTACTAGTAGAGTATTTCGGTAAACAAGATCTGAGGAAGGTGGTCTTCAAGATGTTTTTGTTACGGGCTGGCTCTAGGCCAGGCCCGGATCTGGGCACTAGGGATTCATCAGGGGAGTGATGTAAATATCTTTTAAGGGCTTTAACCTATGGTTTGGATGACTGCTGTGTAATACAAATAGCTTCAATGCACAGTATTCATTGAAATTGACCCAGGGGGAGACCTTTACTTAGAAACAAAGGTAATCATTAAAAAATATATCTGAAATTGATTTTTCAGTAAATTAGATTATTCTTGTTTTAGCTCACCTTAGCTAATGACCTTTTGTAAAAGACGGAATATGATTGATTGCCAAGTAAGTCAAGGGACTGTGGCTCATGGAAAGAGCATGGACTTTGGAGCCAGAGAAGCCTAATTCACCTGCCAGCTCTGTCACTTTTGAACAGGTCAGCATTTCTGAGCCTTAGTTGTCTTACCTGTAAAAGATGAGAATAAGGAAGAATACTATGTACCTAGCAGATTTTTTTGAGGATTGGGTATAAGGTATTTATTATAGGGCTCAGCATATCAGTAGGGTTTAATAAAGAGTAGCTATTATATCATGACCAGAAAAGTTAGGAATACTGCCGGGGGCTGGGTGACAGCAACCCACTTGACTGGCCCTTTTAGAAACTTACGAGAAGTCTTAATTATTTGCTCTAAATAGCTGCAGGAAATGTGACCCCAAGTGACAGAGACACGGCTGATAGGGATGGTAGATATTTTAAAAACAAGTATTAGTGAAATCCAGAGGCATACAAGATTTCAAGAGTCCTCTGGGAGAATACGAGACCCTACCGCGAGCTCAGCATTCTTAGTTCTGGATCAGTGCCTCCTCGTTATTACTCATCATCCTGAAGAGAGCATCGTGGCCACCACCCAGTGGACAGTGGGGAGCTGCAGGCCCAGAGAAACTGACTGCTGGCCCAGGGTCTGTTTAGGTGAAGGTTTGTAGTCGTTTCAACTTCCAGGTCATGTCTCTTTGTACTAGATTTTACTTATTATTGCCTGGATTTCCTAAATAATTATTTTGTTCATTTTCTTTTCTTTTTTTTGAGAAAGGGTGTGTGTGTGTATGTGCATGTGCGTGTGTGCACACGCATGAGTGAGTGGGAAAGGGGCAGAGGGCGAGTGACAGAGAGAATCTTAAGCAGGCCTCACACCTAGTGTGGAGCCTGATCCAGGGCTCAGTCTCATGACTGTGAGATCATGACCTGAGCGGAAGTCAGGAATCAGGTACTTAACCAACTGAGCCACCCAGCCACCCTGTGCATTTTCTAGTAATTGTCAAATCCTATATGTCTTTCTTTCCCTTCTTCATTATCTTGTGTTGCTTCAGAATAAAGCATATTTTTTTTTACTTAGCAGATACTTAGTGATAATAACCAACTATGTAAATAAGCACTTTACAATCTTATGATGTAATTCTCATAACCTTATATGATAGTTATTAGGCCTATTTTATAGATTAAGAAATGTGGCACAGAGAGGTTAAGTAACTTGCTTGAAATTATAACTAGTAAGTGATGGAACTGAGATTCACATGTAGGCACTCTGATTGTCTTTACTATTATGTTGCTATAAGCTTCTCATCTGCTGAATATTTCAAATTGAATGTACTCTTGTCACCAGTATGCATATGAAGAAACAATATTACCAGCACCCAAGAAGCCCCCTTATGTCTTCTGTCATTCTCTCTGCCAAGGAGTAACCACTGTCCTGATTCCTAACAATATAGATTAGTTCTGTCTGTTTTTGTACTTTATATAAATGGGATTGTATGATATATGCCTCTGTCTGGCTTCTTTAGCTCAATGTTATTTTTGCAAGATTAATCAAGTTGTAGACTCTGCATTTTCATTGCTGTATGGCGTTCTATTATGTGAATATACCTCAATTTATTTACATATTTTACTATTGATGGACATTTGATTAGCTTCCCAGGTTAGGGCTATAATGAACAGTGCTGCTAGGAACATTCTACTATGTCCTTTGGTGAGCAAATGTACACTATCTATTGGGGATATGCATAAGAGTGGAATTTCTGGGCTGTAGGATATGCATGTGTTAAATTTTAATAGGTGTTATTAAACAGTTTTCCAAAGTGGCTGTACTAATTCCCACTTCCACTGGAAGTATTTGAGAGTTCTGGTTGCTCTGCGTCCTTGCCAACACTTGTAGTTTTCGTCTTTTTCATTTTAGCCTTTCTGGTGGGTATGTTTTTTGTTTTTTGTTTTTACTTTTTAAAAAAAAATGTTTTATTTATTTCTGAGAGACAGAGTCAGCGTGAACAGGGGAGGGTCAGAGACAGAGGGAGACACAGAATCTGAAACAGGCTCCAGGCTCTGAGCTAGCTGTCAGCACAGAGCCCGACGTGGGGCTCGAACCCACGAACCATGAGATCATGACCTGAGCCGAAGTTGGGCGCTCAACCGACTGAGCCATCCAGGCGCCCCATGCTGGGAATGTTTCGAAAAAAAAATTTTTTTTAACTTCATCCGTGGTAAACCAGATGGCTACTTTATATTTGCCTCTGTTTAGTTTTTAGATTCTGATCTATTTGTAAATTTTAGTCACAAGCAAATGTCAGAACATTGAAAACAATATCTTTTTGGAGAAGTATTCAAATTAGGCAGGTTAAATAAAAATAATTAGTAATTTATAACTACCACCCCATAAAATTATTTACTTGGCATGGATCTGAGTTTTGCTCCTCATCAAAAAAGCAATCACGTACATTAAGAGAAAGGAGGGACAGTTCATCAGGCATTTAGGTTTTTGCTAAATATCTGGTCTTCAGACTACTCTGGATATTAAATAGTTTCATTATCTTCTGTAAGCTGGGTACCACATTTGCATAGTATTTCATCTTTACTAAAGAAACTAAAATTTGAATTTCACAGCTTTTGTGTTACAAGCTTTGCACCTTTCCAAGGTGTCTTTTGTCTTAAAAAGTAGCATTTAAAAGTAATCATTTCAAAGCGGTGCTGTTGTATGTATCTGACACACAACAGTTTAATGTATGGTTCACAAATAATGAAGTTACCTGCCTTGAAAAATTGATTGAGAGGCATGTCAATGTAGCAGAAAGAACCAGGACTTTGGATTCCAAAAGGTGGCCACACATTTTGACTCTGCCACTTACAAGCTATGTGTTCACCAAGTCTTTCAGCTTCTTGAAGCTCAGTTTCCTTATCTGTAAAATGGGAGACAATAATGCACAATGTGGTTTTGAGTATTAGAAATAATTTATAAAAGTGCCTGGTCCTGAAAAAGTATTCAGTAGTTACTATTACTATTTATCTAGTATTTGAGCAATCTCAAGAGAGATTGCTGTTGGTTTTTTTTTTTTTAAGTTTATTTATTTTGAGAGAGATCACATGCAAGTGGGAGAGGGGCGAGAGACAGAGACAGAGAGAGAGAGAGAATCCCAAGCAGGCTCTGCACTGTCAGTGTGGAGCCTAGCTCAGGGCTTGAACCCACAAACCGTCAGATCCTTGACCTGATCCGAAATCAAGAGTCAGACACTTGACTGACTGAGCCACCCAGGCGCCCCTGGTGTGAGTTTCTGAAGATACTTTCCGACATCTTTAAGGTTGTGCCTAACATATCTAAAGAATTAGACTTTTGAGGGGCACCTGGGTGGCTCAGATGGTTAAGCATCCAACTTCAGATGCTCTTTGTATCAGTGCTTAAGGAGAGAAGAGAACAAGGGCTATTCCTATTTATCATTTTTTAAAAAAAGTATCAAGGCATATTACAAAGAGGAAACTTCGACCTCAGTATGGGTGAAATAGCAGAAATAAATACACAGAGTTGGGTCCTTAGTGAATTTACTTATACATAATCTAAGAACATAGCATGATCATATACTGTATTCTTAGAGTGAAAAAAACATCAGAGGTCATTTAGTTACTCTCGCCTAATATAGAACCTGGTTGAATAGTAAATCTGTAAGTATGGCTTCAATCATTGAAAGAAAAAAAAGATTCTTTTCATCATGGCTCAGTTCTCTGCACACACCGGAGCACGTCCTTCCTCCATGATGGCAGGGAAGTGGTCCCTTGACTGCCTTGAAAACCAGAGAGTTTGAAGATGGTTTGAGTGGGTGCAGGAGAAAATGTGTGGAATGGGAATGCATGGCTGGAATTCAGGGAACCCTAAACTTGGGGAGTGGGGATAGTGGTGGGGAGCAAGGAAATCCAGTTCACTCAGTATTGTTAAGAGACCTTTTATTGTTGTGTGATGAGGCAGGCACTTGCAACGGATGCTGACTTATCAGTATCAGATACTATAGAACACTGTCCAGTATTTATAAGCAGTAGAATCAGTTAGTATCTATATAATAAAGAGGAAAACAAGTATAAAATAATATAGGGGAGAATTTAGATAAAGGATATGTAGTTTGTACCTTCTTGCCATGAAAATGAGGACTTAGATGTATCATAAAATATTTGTTGGATTGACATTGTTTTATTTGTCTACAGAAATGATCATTTTACATATATACTTAATCTTTGTAGTGCATTGGTCATGTGTAGCTTGAATGTCAGCCCATCATTTAACAAAATTAGAACAGTGGTGCACCTGGGTGGCTCAGTCAGTTATGCGTCCAACTCTTGGTTTAGGCTCAGGTCATGATCTCACAGTTTGTGAGTTTGAGCCCTGCATCAGGCTCTGTGGTGTCAGTGCAGAGCCTGCTTGGGATTCTCTCTCTCTCTCTCTCTCTCTCTCTCTCTGTCCCTCCCCCACTTGTACTCTCTCTCAAAATAAATAAACTTAAAAAAAGGGGGGGGGTGCCTGGGTGGCTCAGTTGGTTAAGCATTTGACTTCGGCTCAAGTCATGATCTTGTGGTTCATGTTCGAGCCCCGAGTTGGGCTCGGTGCTGACAGCTCAGAGCCAGGAGCCTGCTTCGGTTTCTGTGTCTCCCTCTTTGCCCCTCCTCCACTCATGCTCTGTCTTGTTCTCAAAAATAAATGAACATGAAAAAAATTTAAAAGAAAAATCAGAACATTAATGGTGAGAGGTCAGTATATGTAAGTCTCTAACTTATGGAGTGGTATATTCTCAAATTTTCTTTCTTTTTTTAAAATTTTTTTTAATGTTTTATTTATTTCTGAGAGAGAAAGAGACAGCGTGAGCAGGGGAGGGTCAGAGAGGGAGGGAGACACAGAATCTGAAACAGGCTCCAGGCTCTGAGCTAGCTGTCAGCACAGAGCCCAATGCGGGGCTCGAACCCGTGAACCATGAGATCATGACCTGAGCCGAAGTCGGACACTTAACTGACTGAGCCACCCAGGAGCCCCTCAAATTTTATTTTTAAGTCTGGAATTTGGAGTGCGTAGGTTAGAAGAAATAGTATATTAAGTGTTGAATAGGTTCCTAAGTTAGGCCACAAAACCCATAGTGGGTTAACTACGTATAACATGAGCTCAGTAGTTGGAGTTTTGAGTCTTGGTTGTTAGGGAACCATTTGAAGGAGGAGTGGAGTTGAAACAGAAGAAGAAAAAAGTTTTTTCTCTACCAATCCTTGGAGTAAGATCTTTTAGGTCATTGAGATCATTGTATCTCAGCAAGGACTTTTTATAGTTGTGGTTTAGGAGTGTGAACAGCATTTAGTCAGCAGGCTAGAGATACTAAGATCTTGCAGTGTGCAGAATCTTCTCACACAAAGAAGCATTGTCCTATGTCCTTTTTGAATTTTGAGTATTTGTCAATATTTGTCAGGTGAGTTGCCCATTTATATAAACATAGAGTCTAACTCTTGTAATAAACACAAAGTATTGTATAGCTTTAAACTACAGTGAATGTTCTAGACTGCACCTACAATGGGGGAGGACTTTTTAAAAATGTTTATTCATTTAAAAAAATGTTTATTCATTTTTGAGAGAGAGAGAGAGAGACCGAGCGTGAGCTGGGGAGGGGCAGAGAGAGAGGGAGACACAGAATCAAACGAAGCAGGCTCCAGGCTCTGAGCTGTCAGCACAGAGCCATACTTGAGATCCGCGAGATCATGATCTGAGCTGAAGTAGGATGCTTAATTAACTGGGCCAGCAGGTACCCGGGGAAGGTCATTTTGAACTTTACCAAGTGTTTGTCATTATTTTAGGAAAATGTCACTCTTGGCAGTGCTGATCATGGAATTGAGTCTGTCAGGGTTGAGAATCACTAACTTAAGACTAAATTCTGAAACTGCTGAAGTTTGCTCTTGATACACTCTCTTCTCTTCTCCCACCTCCTCATGTACCTCATTGCCCCAATTCTGCCCTCAGCTCTCCAGTACCATAACCCCCTCCCAAGCCTGCATGCCCTCCTCCGCTCACTTTCACACCAAAATTCCCAATTCTTTAGGATACATGATTTCAGCTAAGTCAGGGAGGAATGTAGGCAACATATTTTAGAGAAGGAATACTACTCTAATTAGACCAATTCTAATTCAGTAAATGTCCCACAGGTCAGCTTCCCTAAATTCCTCTTACTTTTTTAGCGTTTGGAGCCACAAATACTCTGGAAGTTTCCAGTTTGTTTCTGATTTTCCAGAAATGGTTTCCATGGCAGTGGGGGAAGAGCAGGGCTCTGGACAGCTGTTTGTGGTATGTAGGTCTTTGGAGAGTTGGAGAGTTCCAAAATGTAGAAAATCCAGATAAGGACATGCTAAGCTTGTTGAAGCAGAGTGCCTCCAGCTCTTTGGTCTAGTGCTTTCCTAGGCAGAGCTGAAAACATGCATTTCTCTTTTCTAAGAGAAATCTGTTTTCTTTTTCTTTTCCTCTTTCCTTCTTTCTCTCTTTTTGAAATCTGTGTGTTTTTTAAATTCATGTTAAAGAAAGGACTGCAGTTTAGGAATGCATTTCATGGGGCGCCTGGGTGGCTTAGTCGGTTAAGCGTCCGACTTTCGCTTAGGTCATGATCTCACGGTTTGTGGGTTCGAGCCCCGCGTCAGGCTCTGTGCTGACTGCCAGCTCAGAGCCTGGAGCCTATTTCAGAGTCTGTATCTCCCTCTCTCTCTGACCCTCCCCTGCTCACGCTGTCTCTCTCTCTTCTAGAAATAAATAAAACATTAAAAAAAAAAAAGGCATTTCATTTGAGAAACTNCGAACCGTGAGATCATGACCTAAGCGAAAGTCGGACGCCCAACCGACTAAGTCACCCAGGCGCCCCTTGAGAGACTGTCTTAACTGGAGTTAATGTGAAGTTAGAGGCCTGGCAATGTATTTTTTTTCTTGATGTCAGTAGAATCCAACCGCAAGTTGACTTGCAGCTCTTTAGTCCTCTGAGCCCACAGAAGTTCTTGCTCTCTTTGAGGAAGATTTGCTGCAAGATAGTTGCGTGGTCAGGTGCAGGTGTTGTTTCATTCGGTCTTTTCTCAGATAGGGAGTCTAGCTTTCCCCTCAGCTAACCCCGGGCCCTGGGCTACCTTTGAGGACTCTGTTTCTGAGACCATTTATCCATTAATTCTGTCATGAAACTTGTATTGACCACTTGAATTATTTGCCAAGCACCAGCAACTCCAAAAAGAGAGACAAGCCTCCCTTTCAGGGACTCAACTGCATCCAGCAAAAAACAGTCCTGTAAACAATAAGCTCAGCAAGGCATATTAAGAAGTATCTGTGGAGCCTGGGGCAGTGGGGGGTCGCGGGGCAGAAAGATGATGTCAGGCAGAGGGAGCTGCATGAACAACGGTACCGGTACCAAGCTGAGAAACAGTAGGGTGCCTTTAGGAGACTGCCTATGGTTCTGTGTCACTGGAATGTAGGGCTTGAGGGTGGAACATAGCTAGAGATGATATTGGAAAGATGGAGGCTAGGTCTTAGATGCCTATATACTACACCAACGCATCTGGGTAGGGCTCAGCTGCTTCTCTGTTGCCATTGATCCGGGTCCAAGGCAGCAAACTTCTCCAGACTGCTGCACCTCTGCTGATTTTGTTAAAAGTCAGAGACATGGTATAGTGTAGTTGAGGCTGCAGGTTCTTGAGCCATACTGCTCGATTTTGATTCCTAGCTTGCTGTGATCTTGGGCAAGGTATTTAACCTTTCTATGCTTCAGTTCTCTCTTCTGTCAAGTGGAGATAATAGTAGTCCTTTATATCATGGGGCCGTTGAGAGAAATTAATGAATTAAAAATGTAGAACAAAGTGCTTATTAGGACAGTGCCTGGAATAAAGTAAGTAATCACTAAATATTAGCTATTATTTTAAAAATAATTTTTACTCTCAGAGAAATACCCTTCTTTTTCATTTTTCCTGGTGTGTGTGTGTGTGTGTGTGTGTGTGTGTGTGTGTGTATGTGTATCTATATATAAATGCTGCTAGACAGAGTTTATTTAAAAAATTAAAAAAATTTTTTTGATGTTTTTTTTATTTCTGAGAGAGAGAGAGAGAGAGAGAGAGCGTGAGCAGGGAGAGAGAAAGGGGAACAGAGAGAAAGGGAAGCACAGAATCCGAAACGGGCTCCAGGCTCTGAGCTGTCAGCACAGAGCCCGACATGGAGCTCGAACCCACGAACCGTGAGATCATGACCTGAGCCGAAGTCGGATGCTTAACCAACTGAGCCACCCAGGCGCCCCTAAAAAAATTTTTTTTAAGTAGGCTTCATGTCCAGCACAGGGCTTGAACTTACAACTGTGTGATTATGACTGTGAGATCAACACCTGAGCTGAAGTGAAATCAAGATCAGTCACTTGGGCACCTGGGTGGCTCAGTTGCTTAAGCATCTGACTCTTGGTTTTGGCTCAGGTCTTGATTTTCTGGTTCGTAAGTTGGAGCCCCATGCAGGCTCCACACTGACGGTGTGGAGCCTGCTTGGGATTCTGTCTCTCCCTCTCTCTCTGCCCCTGCCCCACTCACTTACTCTCTTTCTCTCTCTCAAAATAAATAATCTTAAAATTAAGAGAGAAAAAGAGTCACTTAACTGACTGAGCCACCCAGGTGCCCCTTCTAGACAGAGCTTTTAGAATATACTCTCTCTCCTTTAAAAAAAAAACCTTGCACTTTCTTTCTGCTTGTCTCTAATGGGAAGGGTGTGCCTTCTACCTCAACTTCACAGATAAGTTTATTTCCGTGTTTACATATGACACTCTTAAACCTGGTTTAACATGTCTAGTTAATCAGAGTATTATAGTTGGCTTACAGTGTGTGATAGAATATGGTTGGATTGTTGGGTATACCCTTTAGCTCATTCCATCTCTTTGGCAATTATCATTTATTCACTTTGTATTGTAATCAGTAAAATTTAATTGAGCATTCTTGTCTTAGACCTTGTGCCAGACACAGATGGAAATGACACAAATTTAGCTCTAGAGGAGCACGTAGTCCTTCTTAGGGCTAGAGACCTTACTTTTTTCTTGTTTTTTTAATTATTTAATGTTTATTTTTTGAGAGAGAGAGGGAGGAAGGGAGGGAAAGAGAGAGAAAGAGAAAACACGAGTGGGGAAGGGGCAGAGAGGGAAACACAGAATCTGAAGCTGGCTCCATACTGTCAGCACAGAGAGCCTGATGTGGGGCTCGAACCCATGAACCATGAGATCATGACTTTAGCTGAAGTTGGACACTCAAACCCACTGAGTCACCCAGGTGCCTTAGGAACTTTTTTTTTAATGTTTTATTTGTTTTTGAGAGACAGAGAGAGAGACAGACAGACAGACAATCCCAAGCAGGCTCCAGGCTCCAAGTTGTCAGCACAGAGCCCAACACAGGTCTCAAACCCATAAACTGTGAGATCATGACCCGAGTTGAGTTGGACGCCCAACAGACTGAGCCACCCAGGCACACCACCCCCCCTGCCGCATCCCAAGACCTTTTTTGATTTTTGAACCTATTTACACCTGTGAATATGCTATCTTAGGTATTTGTTCATTGAATAATCTCTTCAGGGAAAACTATTCAGGGGTTTGCCAGGGCTTTTCTTTCACCATCAGATGTGAAAGATAGCTCATTTTGAGCAGTCTGTGCCTCTTTTTTTTTTTTTTTTAATGTTTTATTTATTTCTGAGAGAGAGACACAGCGCGAATAGGGGAGGGTCAGAGAGAGAGGGAGACACAGAATCCGAAACAGGCTCCAGGCTCTGAGCTAGCTGTCAGCACAGAGCCTGACACGGGGGTCGAACCTAAGAACCGTGAGATCATGACCTGAGCTGAAGTTGGACCCTGAACTGACTGAGCCACTCAGGAACCCTGAGAAGTCTGTGCCTCTTAAAATAGGCATACATGTTGGTCAAAATTATGACCAATTCTACTAAAAAATTAAGAACAGCCTTGTGTATGGAGTCTTTTTCCCTCAGTTTCCTCTTTGAGCAATTTTCAAAGCTCAGATAACTTATATGCCACACTTCTCTAAATAATTGTTTCAGCCTATACCATGAAGAAATCTCTGTCCACATTTCAGTAGTGAATAACCAACAATACCTGTTAGTAGAATAGGCCTCTTCTGAGCATTAGCAACAGCAGTTTCACTTTGGCTAATCTGGGAGTCTGTGTGTAAGTCTTAAAATTAGAAATGTAATATTCAGATTTCATTAATTCTAAGACTTGGGACATGAGGTATAATATCTTCAAGGCTGGCATAGGGGAAAGAATCTGGGATCCAATCACTTTGGAAACTGAATGGTTAAAGAATTGAGAGGGAAGAGGACAGCTGTCTCTGAGTTACAGTTGATGAGGGTCCCCCACTATCTGAGTTCTAATTCTAGAATGACCCATAAAAGGGTATGTAGAAAAGGCATTGGATAAGAAATTGCAGCCATAATTCCAGGTGGTAGTCAAATATGTTAACAGTCAATTAGATGAGGAGTCCATTTGTAACATGCCTTACATGCCTGGATCCTTGCTAGTGGGCCAGATTGCAAGTATTCAGTTCTAGAAGACTGGCTTGGGTCACCTGGCTGGCTTAGTCAGTAGAGCGTGCAACTCTTGGTCTTGGGGTTGTGAGTTTGAGCCTCAAGTTGGGTATAGAGATTACTTTAAAAAAATAAAACCTTTAAAAAAGAAGAAGAAGATGAAGAAGACTGGCTCAAACCAGACAGGGTATTAGGGCTTCAGCTAAACAGGCTAGGTTTTAGCAAGGTTTCATGCTTAAGAAAGGGAATTAGAATGTTCATTAGGGCAACTGTTGAGCATTAAGGAAAGAGAGCTCTCTAGAATCTCCAGAATATTTTTTTTAACATTTTATTTATTTCTGAGAGAGAGAGGCAGCGTGAGCAGAGGACGGTCAGAGAGAGGGAGACACAGAATCTGAAACAGGCTCCAGGCTCTGAACTGTCAGCACAGAGCCCGATGCAGGGCTTGAACCCACGAATCATGAGATCATGACCTGAGCGGAAGTCAGCTGCCCAACCGACTGAGCCACCCAGGTGCCCCTAGAATCTCCAGAATATTAACTGGCCTAGTATTGGGATGGGAAGGTAGGGTAAATGGAAGGGCCTCAAGTCATCAACTACATAGGTACCCTTGGTGTGTGGAATTTTGTATAATTGGTTACAATTATTGAGTGTAAATATCATGTCTAGGGGGGAAATTTGGCAGTATCTGTCAGAATGTAGACTGTATAATTCCACTTTTATGAATTCATCCTACAGAAGGAATCAAACCAAGTGAGAAAAGCCTATAATGCTATTTAATGAGATAAATGTAAAAAAGTAATTAGTAGGGACTTATTAAATAAATTATAATGCTCCATACAGAGGTGTTGCTTATAGCTTATGCTCCAATTCTTAAAAAGTATTTAAGAATTTGACCGTGTAAAATGCCCAAGATACACTGTTCATTAAAAATAAAATATTTCTATTTTATACATCTATCTATCCTGCAGCCATAATTCCAGGTGGTGCTCAAATACATTAACAGCCAATTACATGCCCATATGTAACATGCCTTACATGCCTGGATCCTTGCTAGTGGGCCAGATTGCAAGTATCTAGTCCTAGAAGAAGACTGGCTTGGGTCACCTGACTGACTCAGTCAGTAGATATACATATTTCAATATATATAATTCTGTATGTTAGAAACTTATTTTTTCCTTTTATACCTTTTCCTTTTTTCCTTTATAGTTTTTATATTGTTTCAATTTTTTTATGATAGGCACATCACTATGAAGATGATTTATCTATTACCATTTATCATACTATTTTGAGAGGGCACATTTGTGCACATCTGGTCATATGTGTTTTTGGTAATTCACATCATGGTTGCCTTTTGGGGAGTATATAATACCAATGAGATCTAGTAGAAAAGGGATATTCTAATAATATGGGAGTATCTTATTATACTAGCCCTTTCTCAGATAACAATTATGAACTCTGGACAGTATATTAAAAAAAAGCAACAGCTATTTGAAGACATTGGAAAGTGACCAAATCAGGCAGAAATTGACAGAAAACTTGAAAAATGGGAATGGTACTGGGTAGGTTTCTCATACAACTTTTTTGCCTGAGGATACTCCCTAGTTTGCATGGTGGGTGGTGGCTAGAATGCACGCAAAAATCTACAGTTTTACTAGCTTGGGGAGCTAGAGCATGGAGTTCAGGACTATAAGAGGGCTGGAAAATGAGGGGATAAATCTCAGAGAAGAGAAAGCAACAGAAGAGGGAGCCCTAAAATCTGCTTTTATTTATTTATTTATTTTTTAATAGTTTATTGTCAAATTAGTTTCCACATAACACTCAGTGCTCATCCCCACAAGTGTCCTCCTCCATGCCCATCCCCCCTTCCCCCCCCATCCATCAGTCCTCAGTTTTTGTCAGCATTCAAGAGTCTCTCATGGTTTGCCTCTCTCCCTTTCCCCCACCATTTCCGCCCTTCTTCTCCCCCTTGTTCCTCCGTCAAGTTCCTCCTAATCCTCCTATACGTGCAAACATATGATATTTGTCCTTCTCTGCCTGACTTATTTCGCTCAGCATAACACCCTCAAGGTCCATCCATGTTGCTACACATGGCCAGATTTCATTGTTTCTCATTGCCATGTAGTATTCCATGGTATAGATAAACCACATCTTCTTGATCCATTCATCTGTTGATGGACACTTAGGCTCTTTCCATGTTTTAGCTATTGTGGAGAGTGCTGCTATGAACATTGGGGTACATGTGCTCCTATGCATCAGCATTTCTGTATCCCTTGGGTAAATTCCTAGCAGTGCTATTGCTGGGTCATACGGGAGTTCTATTGTTAGTTTCCTGAGGAACCTCCACACTGTTTTCCAGAGGGGCTGTACCAGTTTACATTCCCACCAACAGTGTAGGAGGGTGCCCGTTTCTCCACATCCTCGCCAGCATCTAGAGTTCTCTGATTTGCTCATTTTAGCCACTCTGACTGGCGTGAGGTGGTATCTCAGTGTGGTTTTGATTTGTATTTCCCTGATGAGGAGGGATGCTGAACTAAAATCTGCTTTTAAATTCTGTCCAAATCATGCATGGGGAAAGGTTTCATGGAGCCTAGAAAAGGCTAGTCAGGAAGCTGAAAGAATTGAACTGAGATTTAGCTCCTGTCTCTTGTGGGGGTGACAGAGTTTAGAGTATGAATCTAGACAAGTAAGTTTCCCAGTAGAACAAAATTCATTTTTCAGAGGAAGATTGACAGAATTTAGAATCTCAATAATGTCCAGTATACAATAATAAATGACTAGATGTGCAATGAAGAAAATGTGACTCATTGTTGAGAATATCAGTCAATAGAAATGGACCTCAAGATGACTCAGATGTTGAAATTATCAGACAAGGACATTAAAACAAACATGGTAATAATAAGTGAACAGATGGAGAATCTCAGTAGAGAAGTGGGAACTATAAAAAGAACCAAATGTAAAATCTAGAACTTAAAAGTACAAAACCTGAAATGAAAAATGTATTGGATGTGCTTAACAGCAGATTGGAGATGGCTAAAGAAAGGATCAGTGAACTTGAAAATAGAGTGACAGGAATTATCCACTTTGAAGAAAAGAGAAAAAAGATTGAAAAACAAAAACAGAGCCTCAGGGACTGTGGGACAATATTAATATGTATGTATTTGGAGTCCTAGAAGGCAAGGAGAGAGAAGACATGTGGCAGATTGTATTTTCCAAAGACGGCTGCACCAGCATCTATCATCATACGTGTTCTTTTCTTGGCCAATAGAATCGGGTTGGAAGTGACATCTAAGCTACACAGAGCAACCACATGTAGGTGCTCCAGTTAACAGTCCTGGCTGAGCCTGGTCTTTGAGACATTCCAACCCAGGAGACAACCATGTGAGTGAAGAAGCCACTCACTCTAGGTGATCCCAGCTCCCAGCCATTCATGGCATACCAGATGAAGCCCCAGAATTCATGAATCAGAGTAAAGCTCTCCCAGTTATCCCTTGAATGAATTTCTGATGCATAAAATCTGTGAGCTTAATGAGATGCTTACTGTTTTATGGCACTAGCTTTGGAGTGATTTGTTATCCTGCAGTAGATAATTAAAACAAGACAAAAACATTTGAAGAAATAATGGCTGACAAGTAAACCAAAGACAACCCAATTGAAAAACAAGCAAAGGATCTGAATAGACATTTCTTTAAGGAGTATGCCTAAATGGACACAAACACAGGAGATATTCAACATTATCAGCCATCAAGGAAATGCAGATCAAAATCACAGTGGCTGCAAGGATGACTGTAATTAAAAAGATAATTACGGTGTTGGTGAAGATATGGAGAAATAATAACAAATGGTGAAGATGTGAAGCAATAGGAACTCTCAAACACTGCTGGTAGGGCTGTAAAATGGTGGAGCCACTTTGGAAAACAGTCTGGCAGTTCCTCAAAAAGTATCAGTTACCATTTTACACAGCAGTTCTGCTCCTACTTGTATACCCAACAAAGTAAATGCTCACATAAGAACTTGTACTTGCATGTTCATAGTGGTATTATTAATACTATCTCAAAAGTGGAAACAACCCAAATGTCCACCAACTGATAAATGATAAACAAAATGTGGTATATCTGTATAATGGAATATTTTTGACCATAAAGAGGAAAGAAGTGCTGATTCCTGTTACAGCATGGATGAATCTTAAAAATATGCTAAATGAAAGAAGCTAGTCATAAGAGACCACATATTATGTAATTCCATTTATGTTAAGTATCCAGAATAAGCGAATCTATTGAGACAGAAAATAGAATAATGGTTACCAGGTTAGGGGGAGTAAGGAGGGTGGGGATGATAGCTGAAGAGTCAAGGTTTGGAAGAGGGTAATGGAAGTGTTCTAAAATTGATTAAGCTTATGGTTGCACAACTCTGAGTATACTAAAAACCATTCAGTTGTACATATAATTTTTTTAATGTTTATTTTTGAGAGGGGGGAGAAGCAGAGAGAGAGGGAGACACAGAATCTGAAGCAGACCCCACGCTCTGACCTGTCAGCACAGAACATGATGTGGGGCTCAAACCCACAAGCTGTGAGATCATGACCTGAGCCGAAGTCAGACACTCAACCGTCTGAGCCACCCAAGTGCACCCATTCAGTTGTACATTTTACATGAATGTGTCTATGATATGTGAATTCTATTTCGATAGAGCTGTGATTAAAAAAGAAATAGTGGCTAAACGTTTCAAGTTTGGTGAAAAACAGATTTATAGAATCCAAGAAGCTCAGTCAGTTCAAAGTAGGGTAGATAAAAAGAAAGCTACTCGAGGCACATCACAGTCATATTGCTAAAAACTAAAGATAAAGAGAAAAATGAGAGCAGCCAGAGGAAAATGACTTCTCACATAGAGGAGAACAACGATATCGATTAATGGCTGACTTCTCATCAATAACAACAGAGGCAAGAATACAATGGGCTGATACCTTTAAAATGCTGAAAGAAGTTCTCAACCTAAAATTCCATATCCAGCTTAAATGTTTTTTAAAATGGAAAGTAAAATAAAGACATTTTTAAACAAATGGAAACAGAGTCCTAGTAGCACTATAAGAGATACTGAAGAAAGTTCTTCAGATTGAAGAGAAATGATGCCAGATGAAAATTTGGATCTTTAGGAAAGAGTCAAGAACACTTGAAATGTAGATGTAAAAGAGTCTATTTATAAAAATTATATATATTTTTTATTCTCAATTTCTATAATAAGGCTGTGGGTCTTGTGGGTCTATCACATATGTATGGTCATCCTCCCGTGTCCACGGTTTTGCTTTCCATGGTTTCAGCTACCTGTGGTCAACTGCAGTCCATAAGCAGATGATTCTCCTTTTGACATATCATTAGAAGGTCAGTAGTAGCCTGATGCTGTGTCTTAGTACCTACATCAGTCACCTCACTTCAGCTTATCATGTAGGCATTTTATCATTTTATATCATCACAAGAAGAAGAGTGAGTAAAGTCAAATGAGCTATTTTGAGAGAAACCACATTCACATAATTTTTATTGCAGCATATTAGAATTGTTCTATTTTGTTATTGTTAATCTCTTATTTGCCTAATTTATAAATTAAACTTTGTCATAATTCTGTTTTAATAAGAAAAAAAACATAGTATATATAGGATTCAGTACTGCAATTTCAGACATCCACTCGGGGTATTGGGACGTATCCCTCATGGATAAAAGGGGACTATTATATATGTAATATGTATGACAATTATGGTCCACAGGTGAATGACAGTAAATGAACTATTTTGTTGCAAAGGTTTCTAAATTTTTATTTGAAGTAGTACAATATTAACTGTAAATAGATTGTGATAAGTTTACATTTTGTATTCCCAGAGTAGTCACACTCACACCGGTAAGGAGGTTTAGCTAAAAAACTCATAAAATAATTATAATGAAATACTAAAAGTAATTAGGTTAACCTAAAAAGAAGGCAGGAAAGAGGAATAGAGGAACTAAAATCAGATGAAACATTGAATGCTAAACCAAAATCAACCAATCTCAATAATTACATTAAGTGTAAATGGATTGACCACTCCAAAGTAATGGTAGAGGTTGTCAGACTAGACAAAAAAGGGGTAGACACAAATAGATTGAAAGTGAGAGGATGAAAAAAGGCACACCGTGTGAACAGTAAGCACAAGAATGCTGGAGTGGATATTATCATCAGACAAAATAGACTTCAAGACAAAGATTACTGCTAGAGATAAGAGGGTACCTGAGTGGCTCAGTGGGTTGCGCGTCCAACTCTGGATTTTGGCACAGGTCATGATCCCAAGGTTGTGGAATTGAGCCCTGCATCAGGCTCCACGCTGAATGCGGAGCCTGCTTAAGATCTCTCCCTCTCCACTCCCCCACCTATCCCCCTCTTGCCCTCCCCCTACTCAATCTCTCTCTCTCAAAAACTGCGGAGATAAACATTTCATAGTAAAAGGATAATTTCATCAGGAAGACAGTGGCTCAGTTAAGTGTGGCTTAATCAAATGTGGCTGAAATCAAGTGGTTCTTGATTTCAGCTTAGGTCATGATCTACATGGTTCATGAGATTGAGCCCTGTATCGACTTGGAGTCGGCTTGGGATTCACTCCTTTGTCTCTCTCTCTCTCTCTCTCTCAAAGTAAATAAACTTAGAAAAGACACAATCATTAATGCATATGAACCTAATAAAATAGCTTCAATACACATGAAGTAAAACCAAACAAAAGCCAACAAAAGCAAATCCACAATTACAGTAGGGTGCTTTCAATACTCCTTCCTCAGAGTTGATAGAAAAACTTGCAGAACATCAATAAAGATATAGAAGATCTGAATAACATTATGCATTGCCTTGCCTAATTGACATTAATAGAACACTACATGTAACAACTAGAGAACAACATTCTTTTCAAGTGCACAGGGAATGTTTTAAAAAATAGACCGTACATTAAACTATAACATTTCTCAACGAGTTTCAAAATATTGAAAACTTATATAGTATATTCCCTGACTACAGTGGAATAAGTTAACAAGATGACTAAAAAGCCCTGCACATTTGGACTATTTAAAATACATTTCTAAATAACACATGGTCAAAGAAAACATTTTATGAAAGAGATTAGATAATGTTAGCTAGCTGGCAATGAAAATTCAACATATCAAAACTCATAGGATATAGCAAATAAAGTGCTGGGAAATATGTAGGTTTAAATGCTTATATTAGGGAAAAGTTTAAAAATCAATGATTGAGGTTTTCAACTTAAGATGCTAGAGAAAGATGAACATAATAAACCCAAGTAGTAGAATAAAGGAAAAATCACTGACATTGAATATAGGACAAAAATAGAGAAAATTAATGATGACAAGAGTTTTTTTTTTTAAAGATCAATAAAATTAACCTTTAGTGAAACTCATCAAGAAAAAAAATCATAAATACTATCAAGGGTGAAAGAGGGGATATAGATAGATCTTATAGATGTTAAAAGGTAGTAAGTGATTATTCAATATCATCAAAAAACTCAACAACCTAGTTGAAGTGCACATAATTATTTGAAAAACAGAACAGTAGAATTGACTATGAAATAGAATATCTGAGTAGCCCCATGTCTATTAAAAAATTGCATTTGTTATCAAAACTCTATTTTATAAAGAAAACTCCGGGTCCAGATAGTTTTATTGATAATTTCTGTTGAACACTTGAATAAGAAATAGTACCCATTTAACACAAATTATTTTTGGGAGATAGAGAAGGAAAACACTTCCCATCTTGTTTAATATGTCTATCATAATCTTGGTAACAGAAACCTGACAAAGATTTTGCAGACGTTGCATTGCAGACGATGTGGATGTCGATGTAGAACTCCTATGGTTTCTAAAAAAAAAAAAAAAAAAAAGTTAACAGAACTAATAAATGAGTTTAGCAAGGTTGCAACATACAGGAACATATAAACATCAGTTTTCACAGAGATTGGAAATGAAGAAGTAAGGGGCGCCCGGGTGGCTTAGTAGGTTAAGCGTCCGACTTTCGCTTAGGTCATGATCTCGCAGTTCGTGGGTTCCAGCCCCGCGACGGGCTCTGTGCTGACTGCCAGCTCAGAGCCTGGAGCCTGTTTCGGAGTCTGTCACTCCCTCTCTCTCTGACCCTCCCCTGCTCACGCTGTCTCTCTCTCTCTCCTAGAAATGAATAAAAGATTAAAAAAAAAATTGTAAAAAAATGAAGAAGTAAAACTATTTACAGATACAATTGTTTACATAGAAAATCCTAAAAAACCTACCAAACAACCACTAGAGCTAGTAATTGAATTTAGTAAGGTTGTAGAATACAAAGTCAATATCGTGACGCCTGGCTGGCGCAGTTGGAGGAATGTTGGACTCTTGGTCTTGAGGTTGTAAGTTTGAGTTCCATGCTGGGTATAGAGACTACTTAAAAATTTAAAAAAAACCAAAATCCATATGAAAATAACACTTTTACTTCTATCTTCTAGCAGCAAACAGCTACTAGAAGTTTCCTTTATAATAGTTTCAAAAATATAAAATATAATATAAATTGAAAAAAGTTGTAAAAAGATGTAAACTATAAAATGTTGCCTAGAGAAGTTAAAGAAGACGCGAATAAATGTGACATACCTTGACTATATACTGTCTTCAAGGATACATTGACTTATCCTTGTGAATATGTCAGGCCTTCCTCAGTTGAGGTATGTAGTTCCAATCAGAATTTCAACAGGTGCTTTTTTCCCCCCTTCTACAAAAATTGTCAGGCTGATTTGGCTGATTTAAAAATTTGTATGGAAATGTAAAGTACTTAGGATGATCAAAATAATCTTGGGGAAAAAAAGCGAAATGAGATTTATACTTTTTTCAGACTTAAAATGAAACTACTGTAATAAGGCCAGTGTGGTATTGGCATAAGGATAAGTAGACCAGTGAAACAAAATAGAAAGTTCAGAAATAAACTACTGTAGGGGTACTTGGGTGGCTCATTTGGTTAAGCATCCGGCTGTTGAGTTTAGCTCAGGTTCCTGAGTTCGAGCTCCATGTTGGACTCTGCGCTGAGAGCATGGAGCCTGGTTGGTATTCTCTCTCTCACTCACCTCACTCACTCACTCAATCTAAACAAACAAACAAACAAACAAATAAACTACTGTATATAAATTGCACCTTAAATAACACAAAACAATTTAAAAATCCAATACTGGAAACAAAATTCCAGGAGAATTTTCTTCTAAGAAAAGCATGTATTTGCTCATGTAGAAATTTTGTGAGTAAAACCTATTAGGACAAACTTCTAAGATTGAAAGGCATATTTCATCACATGATCCAGGATGGAATAATGTTAGCTACTTTAATGATTGAGATATTTTGTTTAGATGATTTAGGGGTCCTGTATTTAAGTCCACAGCTTGATGTGTTACATTTTTGCTAAAAGTCATGCCTATGGTGTCGCTGAGCAGTGAAAATGCTTTGATACGGATTTGCTTAGGAAGCTTAGAAACCAAGACCCGGGCTGTGATCACCTTAGTGGAAAAAAATAGTGAAGGAAGCAAAACAAGTATTTGCAGACATACTTACTTTTGTGGAGTTTCAATTTCTTTGGGACCTGAAGCAGACTGATTATTGCAACTTATTGGCTGTATCATCAGCAATCAAAGTACTGAATTACAGGGTATAGGGTAGTGGGAGAGTTGAACGAAGGCTGGGTTAAGTCTCGTTTCTGTCATTTATTTAGTCCCAGGTTTACCACTGGCTAGCTGTGACTCTTGGGCAAGTCATTTAACTTTCTGGCCATTTGCAAATTATAGATTTGAACTGAATATTCCTTCTACTCTGAAATTCTGTGAATCTAAAAATCTAAGAATCCTTACTTCCTAACATTGTGGTACATTTTCACAAAGATATCTGAGAGTCTTTCTCTGTTGTCTCTTTGGCAGATTGCAATCCTCTGGCAGAAATGAAACCTGATCAAAATCTGTTTTTCCAGCTTGATTTCATCTTAGCTTCTATGCTCTGTAACAGTAACAGATGGCCAGAAAATGTTTCCCCACATACTTGAAGTGGAATAGCAGGCTTCCATTAGCCTTTTCAGCAACCCTGGAATCAGAGATACCATCCTCAATTAGGAACACAGATGCTGAATGAAGTGGTTTCAGATCAGATATCAGATCTGGTTACCTTGGTTGAGCAAACCTCACCAGTCCTTCTCCACAACTGGCCCCATGGATTACCTTTTTACCTATTCTTTGTTATTACTGTAAAATGCAGTCAAAATCTGTTGAGGAATTCTTGCTGCCTTTTTTGAGAAGCTAATAAGTTGATAATCCACTTTTTGTTGAATCCTAAAAGTAAATTGATAAATGTATTATTGTTCCTAGGGGAGAACAGCCATGGTGGTCCAGCAAACCTGCATGTAATCTCTGTAGAGAGATTCTCTACTCTGATAGCCAAACTTATATAATGAAAGGAAATTTTTCCTCTTACTTGCTTATTCTTCTGTACCCTACCTGGAAATATGATCACTTTTCATCCGGGACCTCATCTACTTTGAGGTCGGAAGACCGGTTCTTCGGGGATTTGTGTTTGTCCAGTTGTTCCTCTGTGTTGGTGCTATTGATGAGGGCCGTATGCCAAGAGGCTGATGACCAGTCCTCACTGAGGTTAGTCTCTAGTCCTGGCTGCCTGGTGTTCACACACTTGTAGTTGTTTCCAAGATAAGTCTACCTGGTTACTATCAGGTAGCAGGGTTCTTTTCCCTCTACAGAACTGCCCTGAGAAGTCAGTGCTGTCATTTGCCAGATGACATGGCTACAAAGTTCATAGAATTCTGCTGATTACCACCTGTAGGCTTGTTGTTTTCAATTGGTTGGTCTTGCCTTTACAAGCTTGATTTTGGCTAGATTAATTGATAATTTTGTTCCCTATCCTCGGTTCTCTTGTGACCCTAGAGGGACAAAGGATGAAAATCTATTCTTGGAGCCAGAGTGGGGACTCTGGAAAGGCTTTCTGGGGAATAGTAATTCGGTTTTAACCTTGTTCAGATTTCAATTTGTAGACACCTGGATGGAAAGGATAGAAATAGGCATACTAGGAATGGAGGATGATACATTGAGATAGAAAGAGATCTGAGCAGTTGTCTCTTGAAGAAAGCTTGAACCCTAGGATTATAACCTAGGCCTCCTAAATCTATTTTTTAAAAGATAATAATGTAATCCTTTTCTAAAGGCAGCAGTGGAGTCCAGAAATAATAATTAGTATTTATTTATTGAGCATTTAACAAATGCTAGATATTTAGTGTATGTTAGTTAGCTCTGTTAATCCCACCAGTCCTGTGAAGTTGAACAGTTTGCCTAAAGTCACAGCATTAGTGAGAGAGCCAGACTTTGAGCCCAAGTCTAATTCTAAAGCCTGTACTCTTAAACACTAAGCCATGATAAGAATAGAATTTGAACATTCTTTGTTCTTGAAGAATGGATTTATGCATCTCTTTTCCATTGGAAACCTCTTGTTTTCCCTTCCTTGAATCACTTTAGCTGATTAACTGAAAACGCAAACCATTTTCAAACTTTAGAGAACAGAAAAATCACCCTGAGTTTGTAAAATGCCGATTCCTTACTCCCCTCCCCATTGTGATTCAGCGTATTTGGAGTGTAGCCCAATAACCTACATGCTAAAATAAACATATACACCAAGGTGATTCTACCCATGTGATCACAGGACCATAGTTTGAGACACATTGCCCTAAATGCTGGCAAGGTTAGGATGAAATGTAACACAGTCTCGTACTTTTTTATTCATGGCTGGAAAAATGACATGTATTTTATATGGAGCTGGAAATAGAGTTAGATTTTGCATAGAACACAATGTAGAAGTTAGGTACAGGGTGCCTATTTAGTAGAATCACTTGGAGAATGTCAGTGCTAGCATGTGTGTAACTTATTGCTGACTGTGTTTGTTTCATTTTATTCAAAGTATGTTTCTCCTATTTTTCAGAGAGGTTTTTATCATAAGGAAAATAGCGTGTCTAAGTGACTCTCAGCCTTTTCTCTCCTGCAATATTGAAGGTGTCCTTACTTCCATCTCTGACAGTGTCTCATACCTACCATGATTCTCTGTTGGGGCAGGAAAGTGGGGTCTTATCCCAATCTGTGGGGAGAAGAGGACACATACAGTTACAGTCTTTAAAACTAATATTTTGGGGCGCCTGGGTGGCTCAGTCGGCTCGGCGTCCGACTTTAGCTCAAGTCATGATCTCACGGTTTGTGGGTTCGAGCCCTGCATCGGGTTCTGTGCTGGCAGCTCAGAGCCTGGAAGCTGTTTTAGGTACTGTGTCTCCTTCTCTGTCCTTCCCCCACTCATGCTCTGTCTCTCTCTCTCAAAAATAAACTATAAAAGAAATTAAAAAAGAAAATAAAACTGATTTTTGATCTTCAAAAACTCTTACCTTTAAGACTAATACTTCTGAGGGTGACTCACCCCAATTTCTGAGCTGCTGTGGCTTTCCTGAATACATAAGAGCAGAGGAAGGGTTGCTAGGAGGAAATAATTGTAGTATCTTTCTTAAATATAAAAGACTTGAAAAAGAAGTCCTGCCTGTACCTAGTGGTTATAAATAATGTTGAGTTCTGTTTTCTGTGTTCTTTCCTTCCCACAGGACTGTGTTTCCTCCCTCCAAGTTCCTAAGGGTCATGCACTATATATTTTCCTTTAGTTTCAATTGTTATTCTTGTTTTATGTAGTGGAAGTGTTTAATATGTTCTTTTTTTTTCTTCCTTTCACACCTCAGTCCTATTTCCTTACAGGTAACCATTCCATGAAGGAAAAGAGAAATTCTCTTTCCCTCCATAGCAAGTTAGTTTTTAGATGATAGGAGCCATTGTAGAAAGCTTGTCTTTTGAGTTCAGAGAATAAAATTGGTTCATACCCAATAAATGTTGACTAAACACTTTTTATGAATTAAAATCAGTAAAAGTATGTGTAAGGGTATAGGATTTTATTTTACCCTATTTAAAAGCTAATAATTAGCCTGTTGTAGTTTATGGATGCTGACAGAACACATGAGACTCCTGGATCAGAGATAGAGGACTTTATTACTCACAGCCGAGCAAGCAGCCTAAGCATATGTTTGCATTAATTTCCCTTTGCCCCCTCAAGTCCCACGGGAATGACACAATGGACCTAGATGGATGCTTGTACATATGTTATAGGAATGGAACTTTGAAGTAAGTGGTAAGCAAGCCTGCTCTTTGTCCTAGGGTGGGGCACATTACTTTATCCCTCAGAGCTGATCTTGGCAAACCCAATCCTGAGAAGTGGCCTGGGTAAGGAGTGGTCAGGATCATGTGTTCTTGGCATACTTAGCAAGACATGTAGGAGTGTGAGAGACCCATGGAGGAGTAGCTCTTTGAACAGTAAGTGCATACAGTAGGTAATTGATAGAAATCTTAGAACTACTATGATATATTTGCCATACAAAAATATAGAGAGAGTAATATTGCCATACAGTCACCTTCCATACAGTCACCTCCCAATGTGAGAAATAATTATTTATACAGTTGCAGCTTCCTGTGGACCCCTCCCCTGTCCCACAGGTAGGCAGTTTCCTGAATTTGTTGTTATCATGCCATTGCATTCCTATGAATCCCTAATTATCATATAGTACTTTTTTTTTGCATGTTTATAAACTTGTAAAAATTTTTTACTATCATTTAAAAATTGTTAAAGAGCCTTTTTACATAGTACCATTTTACGCACTGTAGAAAAAAATTATGAAGATAAAACTTGTGCACATCATGACATTATAGTCCAAGGTAAACCAAAACCACTAAAATATAGCTTAGTAGTGGAAAGGGTGTATGTGAAAAAAATAAAAGTTGGTAAACAATATGTAACTTTAAAGTCAATTATATCTAATATATATAAGGGCTGAGTATAATTATAGATGGAGGACAAGAGACAATTCATTATTGAGGTGGACAGTAATGACTCTGAGAGGCAGCAGCAGTGAGAATTCCAGGGATGAGATTCATCTGGACATTTTGTCATACAGGAGAGAGGGATATGCTGTGAGGAATTGCTCTTAAATTGATCTAACTGAAAGAGAGAAGGGAGCTGGGAGTAGGTAGGCAGCAGGATAGTTAGCTGAGAGGTATGTGGGTATGCCAGGTAACCATTTTGATTAGGAGGGATGCCTAAGACTAAGCCTCTGACCTCACAGGACTTCACATCTAATTACACAGGGGTGGTTACATACAGGAGAATTAGAGAACATCCTAAGACCCTCTATGGTTATGACTTAAATGTAACGGATTTACAGATCTTAAGTGTAACAGATTCCAGAGATGTAGGAGGAAAAGTTTCCTGTGAGTTGCAGCACTTGGGGAATGAAAGCCTCAGTGAGAAGTCTTGCCTTGGGCCTGGCATGGCAGACTGTGATGACGATGTTCCAGGAAAGGGGTGGCAAGAGCACATGAGCAGACTGGAGACAGTGAGCATGGAATAGTGAGAAGACTGGCCTGTGTGAATTATGTCCAGGCATCTTGACCTATATAGTTTCCCATGGTCTGTATTTTGCTGATTGCACGCTTATGGTGCAGTTCAGCGTTTCCCTCTGCCCTCTTTATTTCCTGCAAATTTGCAACTGGACCTAGTACCATGATGAGATTCAGGTTCATTCACTTTGGCAGGACTGTAGGTAAGGGGGTTATTCTTCTGTCACATGAGTAAAGGTATGTGTAAGGTTCTGGGGTTTCATTTGACCTTCCTTGACAAGCCAACAATTAGCCCATCACCATTTTACATTCTTTTTCTTTTTTAATTTACCATTTTAAAAAAGTTTGTTTATTTTTGAGAGAGAGAGAGGCAGAGAGAAAGAGTCCCAAACAGGCTCTGTGCTGTCAGTGCAGAGCCTGACCTGGGGCTCGATCCCACCAACCATGACCTGAGCCAAAATCAAGAGTCAGATACTTAACTGGCTGAGGCACCCAGGCACCCCCGTTTCACATTCTAACGTCATAGAACTCCCTTGTCTGTTTCAAGTAGTGTTAAAAAATATAACTTGCTTTCTGAGATATCCTGGTTTGTCTACTCTCCACCCAACCCCTCACCCTGCTTTTGTTTGTACAGTCTCTTTGCTTCACTTGTCTTCCCTATCTTGCTCAATTTGGATTCCTCTGCCAGCAGTTTCTTTTCAACATGGGTGCCCTGTCCTAAGAAAGAACCTTGGTTAGTTCCTTGAGTTTGTAGGGCTAGCCTGCTCCAGGTCCTTTGGACCTCAATGGGAATCCCTTGCAGTTGACTACACCTC
Organism: Crocuta crocuta; assembly: GCF_008692635.1. Taxonomy (NCBI): domain Eukaryota; kingdom Metazoa; phylum Chordata; class Mammalia; order Carnivora; family Hyaenidae; genus Crocuta; species Crocuta crocuta. The sequence goes on along the minus strand of NW_027528611.1, from coordinate 3,737,532 downwards.
ACTAGTTTCAATTGCTGTGATCAAACTGGCCCACATTGCTTTTCAGTTAAAACTTGGTAATCTTGGAGTTCCTCTGTTCTTTGGTCTGTCAGATGCCTCATTGCTTCCGTGTTGATTTGCACAGCTGCTTATAGCATGTGCGTCTGTGGCTATTGATGTTTTTTCCCTCCTGCTTTATCTGGGGGTTTATGAGGCTCCTTTATCTTCTAGTTTTGTTATAAAGGTTATCCGTGGGCTTTTGGTGTTGCTGTCTAGTTGCTCTGTTTTAACGTAGGGATTCAGAAATACCAAAAATCTACCAAAATATAGCAGTTGCCACTGCTATAGCCATTTCTTCAGAACCACTTGAGTAGAAAGATGATACAGTCATGAGTAGAATGATAGGTCTCAACTAACGCCTTACTTGGCATACAGACAATGGGGTCATTAGTCAACATTTGTTCTTTAATTTTCTTTTTCTTTTCTTTTCCTTTTTTTTTTAACTTTCTCTTTTCTCCAAACTAAAAAGCGTTATTGGCTATAATGCCCCATTTAGTGGATTTCCATGGAAATAATAACTTCTTATCTTTAATCTTTTAAGGTTCACCAAGAATCTTTCCCCGGACAAAATCAATTTGAGCACTCTGAAAGGGGAGGGTCAGCTGACCAACCTGGAGCTAGATGAAGAGGTTCTACAGAATGTGCTAGAGCTGCCCACCTGGTTAGCCATCACTCGGGTCTACTGCAACAGGGCCTCCATCCGGGTGAGAACGGGGGTCAGAGTGCTGTTGCTGTCCTTGGCCAGCGGGCATGCTTTCTTGAGGGGCAGCTCCCACAAACCTGAGTCTTTGCTTTCCTCTTTCAGATCCAGTGGACAAAGTTGAAGACACACCCCATATGCTTGGTAATGGCCTTTCTTGACTGCAAGTAATCAAATGGGGATGGCTGGGATCGGGTTTTAAAAGATGTGAGAGAAGATGGGGAGGAGTCCTGATAGGCTATCCTTTTTGGGAGTGGTGATTGCTCTGTCTGACTGTGAGCTTCTCTCTGAGACAGAGTGACTGTTGCCTGGGTTTATCCTGGTATTGCTGTGAGGTACAGTGTTAGCATTGACACACAAGACCCAGGAGTCCTGAGTTGGTTGTTTTGCTTTTTGTGTTTTGTAACAAATTTGCTACCCAGGTTCTACTTTTAGATTTCCTTTGGAATCCTGACAGAGGAAAAATTAGAAATGTAGTTCATGTTGACTATCTGGTGATTATCAGCTGAAAGCCCTGATCTATGCATATCTTTACCCAAAGACTGAAATCTCCAGGAATAGTAATCTCTGTAACTTGGATTTATGTTTTAGCTTTCTGCTATGAGCTAATCTCATGCTTGTCATGGAGTTCTGCTGCTAATGGACATGGAAGAGGGAAGATGAGGCCTCTTTTTGCATTTCAGTTTGTTCATTCATTCGACAAACATTTAATGTCTGCCCACTGTGGGCACACGCACTCAACTAGGGATTAGAGCATTGGGATGAGTAATCCACAGTGTGTACCACGTGTGGGTTTTTGTGCTGATGCTTAGCTCTTCATGGCTTTTATTTCAGTGTCTGGATAAGGTAGAGGTGGAGATGAAGACATGTGAGGAGCCTCGGCCCCCCAATGGACAGTCTCCCATTGCCCTCGCTTCAGGACAGAGGTTAGTTGCTTAGGGCCCTATTAATTGTNGAATGGATCAAGAAGATGTGGTTTATCTATACCATGGAATACTACATGGCAATGAGAATCCATGTAAACTTTTTAGTAAAAAATAAAAACGTTTGGGGTGCCTGGATGGCTCAGTTGATNCCCCCCCCTGCCGGCTCCTCTCCCACTTACTCTCTCCCAAAAAACAAATAAATAAACATTTAAAAAACAACCTTTCTGTGGCACCTGGGTGGCTCAGTTGATTGAGTGTCTGACGTCAGCTCAGGTTTATGAGTTCGAGCCGCACGTCGGGCTTGCTGCTGTCAGCCTTTCAGCACAGAGCCCACTTCGGATCCCCTGTCCCCCTATCTCTGCCGCTTCCCCTTGAGCTCTCCCAAAAATAAAACAAATAAAAAGTCATTGCTGTACCTAACGTCATCTAGGTTTTCTCTTATGCTGTCTTCCAGGAATTTTATATCAGTTTGTTTTAAAATTTTAAGTTGTTTTAAAATTTATTTTTTAATTATGTAAAATACAAAGTTAAAGTTCCAAAGTTAAACATAAAACAAAATATGTTATATGTATGTATGTTTGTGTTGTCCCCTTTCTTACATAGAATATAGCATACCATAAATACTTCCCACATTGCCTTTTTCTTTTAAAAGCATATCCTGGAGATCACTCTATAGAAGTATATAGAGCAATGTTACTTATTCCTTATTCCTTTTTTTTTTTTTTTTAAGTAAGCTTTACGCCCACTGTGGGGCTTGAACTCATGACCCTGACATCAAGAGTCGCGTGTTTTGCCGACTGAGCCAGCCAGGCACCCCCCTTTACTCCTTTTTGAATTTACAGAATACTCAGAATATTTTTGGGAGGCATAATAGTTTATATAGCCAGTTCTCTATTGATAGATATTTGAATTATTTCTGGTTCTTTTGCTGCTACAAATAGTGCAATGATAAATGACTTTGTTCATGAGTCACTTAGTATTTTTCCAGCATATATTAACTCTTTATTTATTTTTAAAAATTTTATTTAATCTAGTTTTTAAATTTACATCCAAGTTAGTTAGCATATAGCGCAACAGTGATTTCAAGAGTAGATTCCTTAATGCCCCTTACCCATTTAGCCCATCCCCCCTCCCACAATCCTTCAGTAACCCTATTTGTTCTCCATATTTAAGTCTCTTATGTTTTTGTCCCCCTCCCTGTTTTTATATTATTTTTGCTTCCCTTCCCTTATTTTCATCTGCTTTGTATCTTAAAGTCCTCAGATGAGTGAAGTCATATGATATTTGTTTTTCTTTGACTGACTAATTTCACTTAGCATAATATCCTCCGGTTCCATCCACGTAGTTGCAAATGGCAAGATTTCATTCTTTTTGATTACTGAGTAATACTCCATTGTATATATATACCACATCTTCTTTATCCAAATGTCGATGGACATTTGGGCTCTCATACTTTGGCTATTGTTGATAGTGCTGCTGTAAACATTGGGGTCCATATACCCTTTTGAAACAGCACACCNTTTTTTTAAGTTTATTTATTTTGAGAGAGGGAGAGAGAGAGAGAGACAGCACGTGCCAGGGAGGGACAGAGAGAGAGAGAGAGAAAGAGAGAATTGCAAGCAGGCTCTGTTCTGGCAGCATGGAGCCCAACGTGGGGCTCAAATCCACAAACCATGAGATCATGACCTGAGCCAAAACCAAGAGCTGACAGCTTAACCAACTGAGCCACCCAGGTGCCCCTTCCAGCATATTTTAAAAACCATTTTATTGAACTATAATTCACATACCATAGAATTCATCCATTTGAAGTATACAGTTCAATGGTTTTTAGTATTTACACCATGTTGTACAACTATAACCATGATCAATTTTAGAACATTTTAATCACCCAAACCCCATACTACCTATTAGCAGTCACTCCTCATTGTCCCCTGCCTTAGCCATAGGTGGCCATTAATTTACTTTCTGTATCTATTCTGATCATGTCCTATAAATGGAATCATTTACTCTGTGGTCTTTTGTAACTGGCTTCTTTCACTTAGCATAATATTTTCAAGGTTTAGGTATATTCTAGCACTATCACTAGTTTACTCCTTTTTATGGGCAAATAATATTCTATTGTATGGATGGATATACCACATTTATTTATCCATTCATCAATTGAGGGACATTTGGGTTGTTTCTACTTTTTTTGCCAGCATATTTTGGGATAGTTTCCTAGAAGTGGGACTCCTGGGCTAAAGGGCAAATGCATGTATAATTTTAATAGAAATTGCCCTATTCTCTTCTATAAGGATATAACTTTATGTTCCCATCAGCATTGTGTACTATTCCTTGTTTTCCCATAGCCTCATCAATAGAGAATATTGTCAGACTTCAGGATTTTTGCCTAATCTAATAGATAGCACATGGAATTTCAGTGTAGTTTTTTGGTAAATTATATTGAAGTGTAACATGTTGAAGAACAAATCATGTGTATGTAATAGTTTAGTGATTCTTTATAAAGTTAACACATCAAGAAATAGACTACTAACTTCCAGAATTCCAGAAGCCTCCCGTGCCCTTTCTAGTCATATCTACCCCCAAGGATCACTTTTATTGTGATTTCTAACACCGTACATTAGTCTTCCCTATTGTTAAAGGTATGTAAGTGTAATCATATAGTGTGTCATCATTTGTGTCTGGCTACTTCAGCTCAACATGGTATTTGTGAGAGCCATCCATGTTGTTACATATATCTGTAGTTCATTCATCCTCATTACTTATATTATTCCAGTACATGCCACAGTCTGTCCAGTTCTATTGTAGATGGCCATTTGGTTTGTTTCTAGTTTCCGGCTCTTAAGTATACTGTTGTTATATGGAACTATCTCTTTCTCAACCTAGACCTAGGCACCGCAAAGAATGAACTTTTCTGTATGAAAATTAAACATATGTAAGAAGAAAGCGTAGTGCTACCGTGAATATTCTTGTACATATCTCTGGTGGACACATTTCTGTTTTCTATGTGTCTAGCAGTAGAGCCGCAGGGGCATAGGCCGTGCATGTGTTCTGCTCTAGTAGATCCTGCTAGACAGGTTTCCAAAGCACTTGCACCACTTTTCCTATTGGCAGTGTATGAGAGTTCCAGTTGCTCGCGCTTAGTATTTTTTATCTTTTTATTTTAGCCATCTGATAGGCATGTAATTGTATCACATCATGATTTTAATTTGCATTTTCTTGATGGTTTGTTTATTGGAATTTTGAATATCCTGATTAATAAAATATTGATATAAGTATTTTTCCTAGTTATCTCATGGGTTCTTTGACTTTTTCATATTAATTTGTAGAAGTTTTTTATATATCCTAAAACCAAGTCCTTAGTTACATACATGTGTTACAAATATCTTCTCCTACTCTGTGGGTTCACTATCACTCTGGTTTTAGTCTTCTCTTTTTCTTATTGAGGCGTAACTGATGTAACATTATATTAGCTTCAGGTGTACAATAAAATGATTTAATATTTATATGTATTACAAAATGATCACAATAAGTCTAGTTAACATCTGTCACCATACTTTATTGCTGCTTTATTATAATTATTCTAAATCGCCTCCTCTGTATTCATGTCTTTTTTTTTCTTTTTTACACTTTTATTTTTTTATTTATTTATTTTTTTTTACAAATAGTTTATTGTCAAATTAGTTTCCACATAACACTCAGTGCTCATTCCCACAAGTGCCCTCCTCCATGCCCATCCCCCCCGCCCCCCCACATCCATCAGTCCTCAGTTTTTGTCAGCATTCAAGAGTCTCTCATGGTTTGCCTCTCTCCCTTTCTCCCACCATTTCCGCCCTTCTTCTCCCCCTTGTTCCTCCGTCAAGTTCCTCCTAATCCTCCTATACGTGCAAACATATGATATTTGTCCTTCTCTGCCTGACTTATTTCGCTCAGCATAACACCCTCAAGGTCCATCCATGTTGCTACACATGGCCAGATTTCATTGTTTCTCATTGCCATGTATTCATGTCTTTTTAACAATTTTTTAAATTGTGGTAAGAAACACAATATAAAATTTATATGAAATTTACTATCTTAACCATTAAAATATTTTTTTAATGTTTGTTTATTTTTGTGAGGGAGAGAAAGAGCGCAAGTAGGGGAGGAGCAGAGAGAGTGGAAGACACAGAATCCGAAGCAGGCTCCAGGCTCTGAGCTGTCAGCACCGACTGACGTGGGGCTCAAACTCACTAATTGTGAGATGACCTAAGCCAAAGTCAGATGCTTAACCAACTGACAGATGCAACACCATCCAGATGTTCCTTAACCATTTTTTTTAAGTTTATTATTTTATTTTGAGAGAGAGAGAGAGAGAGAAGGTGAGCAGGGGAGGGGCAGAGAGAGAGAGAATTGCAAGCAGGCTCCGTGCTGCCAGCGCAGAGCTTGATGTGGGGCTTGAACTCACAAACCATGAGATCATGACCTGAGCTGAAATCAAGAGTTGGTTGTTTAACTGACTGAGCCACTCTGGTGCCACACCATCTACACCATTAAAAAAATTTTTTTTTATGTTTTATTTATTTCTGAGAGAGACAGAGAGAGAGAGACAGAGACAGAGTGAGCAGGGGAGGGTCAGAGAGAGAGGGAGACACAGAATCCGAAGACAGGCTTCAGGCTCTGAGTGAGCTGTCAGCACAGAGCCCAATGCGGGGCTCGAACCCATGAATCGCGAGATCATGACCTGAGCTGAAGTCAGACGCTCAACTGACTGAGCCACCAAGGTGCCCCTAAACCATTTTTAAGTTACAGTTCAGTAGTGTTAACTATATTTGCGTCCTGCAACAAATCTCTAGAACTTTTTCATCTTGCAGAACTGAAACTCTGTATCCATTTGTATTCGTTTGCTATGTCTGCTGTAACATAAAACCAAACTGGGTGCCTAAATAGTTGAAATTTATTTTCTCACAGTTCTGGAGGCTTTAAGTCTATTATCAAGGTGTCAGCAGGTCCTGAGGCCTCTCTCCTTGGCTTGCAGACTCCTGACTTGTCACTGTTTCCTCACCGTGGCCTTTACTCTGTTCCTGCTCATCCCTGGTCTCTTCCTTATTTTTCTTTTTAATTGAAGTATAGTTGACATACAATGTTATATTGGTTTCAGGTGTACAGTATAGTGATTTGACAGTTCTGTACATTATGTACGGCTCACCATAAGTGTAGTTCCCATTTGACCATACATTTGACCATAATATTGTTACAATATTATTGACTATATTCCCTATGCTGTATTTTTCATCCTAGTGACTGATTTATTTTATTACTTGTGGTATGTACCTCTTAATCTCCTCACCTGTTTGCCCACTCCTCCCAACCCTCCTCTCTGGCTATGACCAGTTCTCTGTATTTATGAGTTTGTTTTTGTTTGTTCTTTTATTTTGTTTTTTAGATTCCTCATAGTAAGTGCAATCATAATGTTTGTCTTTCTTTGTCTGACTTGTTTTACTTAGCATGATACCTTCTGGGTTCATGCATGTTGTCACAAATGGCAAGATTTGATTCTTTTTTATGGCTAAGTAATATTCTATTGTATATATCTACCACATCTTCATTATCCATTTATCTATTGATGGACAGTTGGGTTGCTTCTGTATCTTGGCTGTTGTAAATAATGCTGAAATAAACATAGGTGTACAGATATTTTTTTAAATTAGTGTTTTAATTTTCCTCAGGTAAATACCTAGAAGTAGAATTACTGGATTGTATAATACTTCTATTTCTATTTTTATTTTTTCCTTTTCAAATTTTATTTAAATTCTAGTTAACATTGTAACCCAATATTTGATTCAGGAGTAGAATTCAGTGATTCATCACTTACACAACACCCAGTGCTCATCATAACAGGTGCCTCCTTAATGCCCAACCCCCATCTAGCCCATCCCCCCATCAACCCTCAGTGTATTCTGTATCCTTTAGAGTCTCTTATAGTTTGTTTCCCTTTCTCTTTTTTCCCTCTCCTATATTTTCATCTGTTTTGTTTTTAAATTCCATATATGAATGAAACCATATGGTATTTGTCTTTCTCTGATTGGCTGATTTCACTTAGCACAAGACATAGCTCCGTCTGTGTTGTTGCAAAATGGCAAGATTTCATTCTTTTTGATGGCTGAGTAATATTCCGTTGTATACATATACCACACCTTCTTTATCCATTCATCAGTCAGTGGACATTTGGGCTCTCTCCATAGTTTGGCTATTGATAATGCTGCTGTAAACATTGGGGTGCATGTACCCCTTCAAATCTGTATTTTTGTATCCTTTAGGTAAATACCCTGTAGTGCAATTGCTGCATCTTAAGATAGTTCTATTTTTAATTTTTTGAGGAATGTCCATACTCTTTTCCAGAGTGACTGCTCCAGTTTTCATTCCCACCATCAGTGCAAGAGAGTTTCTCTGCGTCCTCACCAACATGTGTTGTTTCTTGTGTTAATTTTAACCATTCTGACAGATATAAGGTACTATCTCATCATGGTTTTGATCTGTATTTCCCTGATGATGAGTGATGTTGATATATTTCCATATGTCTGTTAGACATCCATATGGATATCTTCTTTGGAAAAATATCTATTCACATCTTCTGCCTATTTCTTGACTAGGTTATTTGGGTTTTGAGTGTTGAGTTTGATAAGTTCTTTATAGATTTTGGGTACTAACCCCTTCTCAGATAGGTCATTTGCAGATATCCTCTTCCGGAGGTGACCTTTTAGTTTTGCTGATTGTTTCCTTCTCTGTGCAGAAGATTTTTATCTTGATGAGGTCCCAGTAGTTCATGTTGCTTTTGTTTCCCTTGCCTCTGGTGACATGTTTAATAAGTTGTTCCAGCCGAGGTCAAAGAGGTTGCTGCCTGTTTTCTCCTCTAGGATTTTGATGGTTTCCTGTTTCACATTTAGGTCTTTCATCCATTTGAATTTATTTTTGTGTATGGTGTAAGGAAGTGGTCCAGTTTCATTTTTCTATATATTGCTGTCCAGTTTTCCCAACATCATTTGTTGAAGGGACTGCATTTTTTTCCACTGGATATTCTTTCCTGCTTTGTTGAAGATTAGTTGACCATATAGCTGTGGGTCCATTTCTGGGCTTTCTATTCTGTTCCATTAATCTATATGTCAGTTTTTTTTTGCCAGTACCATACTGTCTTGATGACTACAGCTTTGTAATATGGCTTGAAGTCCAGAATCGTGATGCTTCCAGCTTCCCTTTTTTTTTTTTTTTTTTAAATGTGTTTATTTTTGAGAGAGCATGGGAAGGGGCAGAGAGAGAGAGAGAGGGAGAGAGAGAGAGGGGAGAGAGAGAATCCCAAGTAGGCTCTGTGCTGTCAGTGTGGAGCCACACTTAGGGCTCAGTCTCCTAAACCATGGGAACATAACCTGAGCCAAAATCAAGAGTTGGATGCTTAACCAACTGAGCCACCCAGGCATGCCTCCAGCTTTGCTTTTCTTTTTTAGGATTGCTTTGGCTATTCAGGGTCTTTTATGGTTCCATGCAAATTTTAGGATTGTTCATTCTAGCTCTGTGAAAAATGCTGGAGGTATTTTGATAGGGATTGCATTAAATGTGTGTTTTGCTTTGGGTAGTAACTACATTTTAATAGTGTGTGTTCTTCCAATCCATGAGCATGGGATGTTTTTCTATTTCTTTGTGTCCTCTTCAATTTCTTTCAAAAGTCTTCTATAGTTTTCAGAGTACAGATCTTTTAAACTCTTTGGTTAGGTTTATTCCTAGGTATCTTATGGTTTTTGGTGCAGTTGTAAATGGGGTCGATTCCTTGATTTCTTTTCCTGCTGCTTCATCATTGGTGTATAGAAATGCCAGATTTCTGTATGTTGATTTTATATCCTGTGACTTCGCTGAATTCATGTAGGAGTTCTAGTAATTTTTTGGTGGAACCTTTTGGGTTTCTGTGTAGAGTATCCTGTCATCTACAAATAGTGAAAGTTACTCTTCTTTTTTGTTGATTTGGATGCCTTTTATTTCTTTGGTTGTCTGATTGCTGAGGCTAAGACCTTCAGTACTATGTTAAATAACTATGGTGAGAGTAGACATCTCTGTCGTGTTTCTGACCTTAGGAGAAAAGCTCTCAGTTTTTCCCAATTGAGGACGATATTAGCTGTGCGTTTTTTGTACATTACCTTTATGATGTTGAGGTATGTTCTATCTGTCCGCACTTTGTTGAGGGTTTTTATCAAGAATGGATGCTGTATTTTGTCAAATGCTTTTTCTGCACCTATTGAGAGGATCATGGTTATAATCCTTTCTCTTATTAATGTGGTATATCACATTGGTTGATTTATAAATATTGTACTACCCTGCAGCCCAGGAATAAATCCCATTTGATTGTGGTAAATAATTCTTTAATGTACTATTGGATTCGATTTGCTTGTATCTTGTCGAGAATTTTTACATCCATGTTCGTCAAGAATATTGGCCTGTAATTCTCCTTTTTGTGGGGTCTTTGTCTGGTTTTGACTTCAAGGTAATGCTGGCCTCATAGAATGAGTTTGAAAGTTTTCCTTCCATTTGTATTTTTTGGAACAGTTTGAGAAGAATGGATATTAACTCTTCTTTAAATGTCTAGTAGAAAGATGGGGCGCCTGGGTGGCTTAGTTGGTTAAGCGTCCAACTTTCGCTCAGGTCATGATCTCGCGGTTCGTGGGTTCGAGCCCCGCATCGGGCTCTGTGCTGACTGCCAGCTCGGAGCCTGGATTCTGTTTCAGTCTGTGACTCCCTCTCTCTCTGACCCTCCCCTGCTCACGCTGTCTCTCTCTCTCCTAGAAATAAATAAAAATATTTCATAAATAAATAAATAAATAAATAAATAAATAAATGTCTAGTAGAAAGCCCCTGGGGAGCCATCTGACCCTGGACTCTTGTTGGGAGATTGTTGATTACTGATTCCGTTTCTTTGCCTGTTGAAATTTTATTTCTTTCTGGGGCACTTGGGTGGCTCAGTCAGTTAAGCATCCGACTTTGGCTCAGGTCATGATCTCACAGTTGTTGGGTTTGAGCCCCGCATTGGGCTCGGTGCTGACAGCTAGCTCAGAGCCAGGAGCCTGCTTCGGATTCTGTCTCCCTCTGTCTCTGACCCTCTCCTGCTCATGCTGTATCTCTCTCTCTCTCTCTCTCAGAAATAAATTAAAAAAAAAAGAAATTTTCTTTCTTTCTAAGTTTTGGTAGTGTGTGAGTTTCTAGGAATTTGTCCATTTCTTCCAGGTTGCACAGTTTGTTGGCAGATAATTTGTCATAATATTCTCTAATAATTGTATATCTGTGGTGTTGGTGTTGGTTGTGATCTCTCCTCCCTCATAGGTGATTTTATTTATTTGTGTCCTTTCTCTTTTCTTTTTGAAAAGTCTGGGTAGGGGTTTATCAATTTTGTTAATCTTTCAAAGAACCAGCTCATAGTTTCGTTGATCTGTTCTGCTGTTTTTGCTGTTGTTGTTTGTTTGCTTGTTCCCATATTGTTTATTTCTGCTATAATTTTTTATTTCCCTTCTGCTGACTTTAGGCTTATTTGCTGTTCCTTTTCTAGCTCCTTTAGGTATAAGGTATTTGAGACTTTTCTTGCTTCTTGAGATTGACACTTCTATTTTTAGTTTACTGTTTTCCACAAGGGCTGCACCAAATTGCCATTCCCACCAACAGTGTCTAAAAGTTCCCTTTTCTCCACATCCTTGCCAACACTTGTTTTGATACTAGCCATTCTGACAGGTGTGAGGTGATATCTCAGTGTGGTTTTGATTTGCATTTCCCTGATGATGATTGACGTTGAACATCACTATCAGTCTTTTTTTTCTTTTAAAGAGAGAGAGCATGAGCCAGGGAGAGGGGCAGAAGGAGAGAGAGAGAACCCAAGCGGGCGACAGCTCGGTGGCAGAGCCCAGTTTGGGGCTCGATCCCATGATCCTGGGATCATGATCTGAGCCAAACTCAAGAGTCAGACTCTCAACCAACAGGCGCCTTGCAATGTTAACCTTAATATTGTTTTTCTGTTGAACAGAAATTTTTTTTTTTATTAAATGTTTTATTTATTTCTAGGAGAGAGAGAGAGAGACAGCGTGAGCAGGGGAGGGTCAGAGAGAGAGGGAGTCACAGACTGAAACAGGATCCAGGCTCTGAGCCGGCAGTCAGCACAGAGCCCGACGCGGGGCTCGAACCCACGAACTGCGAGATCATGACCTGAGCGAAAGTCGGACGCTTAACCGACTATGCCACCCAGGCGCCCCGAACAGAAATTATTAATTCCAATGTAGTCCAGTATATCTATTTTTCCCTTTTTGTGTCTTGTTTAAGGGCTCTTTTATTGTCCTAAGGCATGAAGATATTCTCCTTTGCTTTCTTCTAAAACTTGTATTGTTTGACCTTTAAACTGACTTATTTGTTTTTGTTTGATGTAAGATAGAGGTCAGTATTATTTTTTCTCTGTTGGTATCTTCAAATTGACAATGCACTGTTAGTGAACGACCATCTTTTCCCTACTGAACTGTCACCTCTGTTATAAATTGTCTCTCATTATAGTTTTGATTTTTGAGTAAGGTTGAATTACTCATAATGCTTAATGTTTAATATCATTTGCACGTATTTCTCTGTGAAATGTCCATACTTTGACCTACTTTTTTTGGCCTGTCAGCCTTTTTCTTTTCAGTTTCTTGAAACCTTTTGTGTATTAGAGATGTTAGCCCTTTGTGATATAAATTGAAAAAAATATATATTTTTCCAGTTTATAATTTCTAGACCTTCCTTTTATCTCTTGTAATGGAAACTGGTTTCATTTACATGTCAAGAATGTCTGTGTTTTCTACATCCAGAAGGACTTTAAAATGGCCTTAATCCCTCTCCTTGCCATTTCACTGCAGAAGTACAGCTAGCTGTGCTCTCTGGATTCTATTTCACAGCATAGAGTTGAGATTGCTCTTGATCTCTTGTTCACATGATTGTACTTCTTCCCATCTCCGCTACCTTTGCAGAGTATGGTGGGACTTTGAAGATTTTATAGAAACCTAGTGTTTTCTTTCCATAGTTATACCTCCCCTCACACACAGCATTCAAATTCAGGTAGTTTGTGGACTATAAAAATATTTTCACATTCTTTCTAACAGAATGGAGCTTATTTCCAGGTCAACTCTTTTTCTTTCATATCATTCATCAAAAAATCCCATTAAAAAAGTACTGCATCATACAAAATTTTCAAAATTTAAAAGATATAAGTATAGGGGCACCTGGGTGGCTCAGTTGGTTAAATGTCCAACTCTTGGTTTCTACTAATGATCTCTCAGTTTCGTTAGTTCGAGCCCTGTGTCGGGCTCTGTGCTGACAGCACAGAGCCTGCTTGGGATTCTCTCTCTCCCTCTCTTTATGCCCCTCCCCCCTTGCACTGTCTCTGCCTCTCTCAAATAAATAAATAAACTTAAAAAAATTTATATATATAGAAATAAGAAAAGAGAAATAAATCATCCACAGTTCTAGCACCCAAAGAGAGACCCTGTTAATAATCTTGTCCCATGTCTTCCAGAACAAAGAGTGTGCGCAGTCTCACGTGATTCTGAACATTGGTCTGCCTCATTTGTTGTAGTGAGTATGGCTTTGCCGAGAAGGTGGTGGAGGGAATGTTCATCATCGTCAATTCCATCACCATCAAGATTCACTCCAAGGCCTTCCACGCTTCTTTTGAATTGTGGCAGCTCCAGGGCTACAGTGTCAACCCCAACTGGCAGCAGAGTGACCTCCGCCTCACCCGCATCACTGACCCCCGCCGAGGAGAGGTGACAGCCCTTGTATTGCAAGAGGACAGAATGGGGAGATTCTGAATAGGACTTATTTTTAAAGGATATTGTTCCTGCTTTGGGGATTTCCTCAGATATTTGCCCTATTCCTGTGAACCTAAGAGGCCCTTCTGTCCAGTGTTACTGCTGCCTCCTTTCCTCTCTTAGAGGTCTCTGTTCCACTTCATTCTATTGGTAGGATCCCAACTGAGAATGGTGGGGGTTTCTGCTTGGCCACTCTTTTCCTCCTTGGACTTCCTGCCTCTTGGTTAATTCATCCACAGAATTAAGGGATTTTACTCTCTCTCTTTCCAGGTTTTAACATTTAAGGAAATAACTTGGCAAACACTTCGGATTGAGGCAGATGCTACAGACAATGGTGATCAGGATCCAGTCACCACTCCATTGAGGCTTATTACCAACCAAGGCAGGATCCAAATAGCCCTCAAGAGAAGAGTGAGTACATTTTCTGCCCTCATGAAAATTTCTATCTTTTATTCTCCTAGACAGCCTGAGAGTTGGTGTTTTCTCTTTTTTGAATGTTACTGGCCCTAGGAATGACAACTGAAAGGGACAGGCCTGTAATTTAGTGTTGCGTAGAACATTTCTGTGAACATGTCCACCTTCTTGTCATCTTTATTCTGGAAACCACAGTTTTTATCCATACAGGGACACTGACCTAGACACCTAGCAGTTTACTTTTCTTGCTTCTTGTTAATCGCAGAAAACATTAGTAATTTTGTAAGAAATGGACTCTCCACAGTGTTTGCTGGTTTCCTTTCATGTTCTGGGGATTAAAAGCTGTTTCTGAAATTAACTGGGCAATAGCCACTTTGAGTTGGAATGATACCAGATGTTGAACCTCATGTACTGTGTGGTCCCTTCAGACCAAAGATTGCAATGTGGTAGCATCCAAGCTGATGTTCCTGTTGGATGACCTGCTCTGGGTGCTGACTGACTCACAGCTCAAGGCTATGATGAAGTATGCAGAGTCTCTGAGTGAGGCCATGGAGAAGTCAGCCCAGCAGAGAAAGAGCCTGGCCCCTGAGCCTGTACAGGTGAGAAGCAAAACAGATACTTTGGTGGGGCTAGGGAGTTGGTAGGCCATACCTAATTCATATCAACATAGGTAGAGTCTAGACTTTATTATGCTTATTTGGAGCATTTGTCATTTACTTTTAGATGTGCTTTTAGGCTTTGTTTGTGTGCCTGATTCATTCATTCATTCATTCATTCATTCATTCATTCTGTTTGGGTGCTTCCAGTGTGTTAGCATATTATATAGTGCTGGCCACTGGAAAGTGAGAGTAGAATAAGTTTTCACTGTCTTAAAATATGGACTAGCAACAAACTATTACAATATGATGTGGTAAATGCTGTATAAAGGTAGACACTGTGCCCTGACAGCACAGAGAAGAGGCATCTAACTGCACAGGCTGCAAAGGGGGATTTAAGAAAGACTTCCTGTAGGGGTGTTTTGGCATCACTCAGCTAAGTCCTGGTTGGGGGGCTGCGGATCAGAGTTTGGGGAGCAATTCAAACTCAGAACAGAACTCTGATGATCAACTAGACTAATTATAATTAGGCTTTTTGGAGTTTGTGTTATTTAGGCAGGACAGACCTACGTGAGCTACCAGCTGAACATTTATGAAAGGGAAGGGTCATCTTGCTAAATTGTGGTTTTCTTCAGACTGAACTAAAGCTTAAGAAAGCCTGTGAGAAGCTGCCTGGGTTTGGACTTCTTATTTTTCTCTCTGTCACATATAGATCACTCCACCGGCTCCTAGTGCCCAGCAGTCCTGGGCCCAGGCATTTGGTGGCAGCCAAGGCAGCACCAACAGCAGCAGCAGCCGCCTCAGCCAGTACTTTGAGAAATTTGATGTGAAAGAGTCCTCCTACCATCTGCTCATCTCCCGCCTGGACCTGCACATTTGTGATGATAGCCAGTCCCGAGAGCCAGGTACCCTGTTAGGCCTGAGCCTGGGCTGGGTGGTCCATCAGTGCCTTCAGCTCTGGACAAAGTTTTGGATTGAAGGTTCTTTTCAAGACACCGTGGAGCACTTTGGTTGGCGTCCCTGAATCACAGGCATTCCTTGAACCTCAGCTTCTGTGGCCTCTCTGTTTCTGTTGGTGTGAGGTAGTACTCTTTAGCCTTGAGGCAGCAGACTAGCCTGCAATACTTAATAAAATACAGGTGCCATGGCTCTCCCTAGACTTCACTATGTAAGAATCTTCAATGGTAGAGCTCAAGCATCGTGTACTTTCTTTTCTCTCCATTGTACCCTGGCCAGTGCTGACCATTGGTATAGGCTAGTAGGAAAGTAAATTCAGGCATAGGAAACCCCGGAATTTTTAGAGTTCTGAGTCGGTTTAAATAATTTTTATGTGTAAAATGCTCTCTTCCCAAGCAGAGAGGTTATGTTGTATTCTTGTCATGCTTTTATATTCATTAGGGCAGTTGGCATTACATACATACATGTTTTATTCAAAATGAAAAAGGAATCGACTCATTTTTTCTTCATGAGTCTTGGGGAAACCACTTAGCCTCTTGCTTAACTGTGAACTTGAGTTAAATCATATCTTACTCGTTTACCTCATTGGTTGTTGTCAGGCTCAGATGAAATTTGACCTTAATTATAGGCACATGCTCATTATTATTATTCCTTTGCTTCCTGTTCCTTTAATACTCTGTCTGTATTCCCTTTATACTCTCCTTTGCACCAGCTCTTGGCTTTAGATGCTTTCATTTGGTAGATTTTTCTTGTGCTGCTGTATCCTTTCTGAAGGTTATGTCTGCCTCTTTAACGACCCCTAGCCTCAGTTTCCTTGGGGGAACTTACCTTTTCTTCTTGGGGCACCAAGCAGCATTGTCTTTCTTGCTTTGCTATTCTGTAGTGTTGAAGTGACTTCAGTCCCTGTCTACTCCCACTCTGAGAGAGCCGAAAGCAGCAGTGACAACATAAAGATTGCTTTTGTGACCACAAGAAATAAATTGCTCACTGGTTAGCCACCCACTTATTTTGGAAGTTCTTTGCTAAAACGATTATTATTTTGTTTGGTTGTTTCTTTCAAGTGCTACTATAAGGGGGCTTTGGGCTTTTTTCTCATTTTGTCTTGAATCTTTTTAGAGGTCTTTGTTAAAAGTGTATTATTGAGGGGCACCTGGGTGGCTTAGTCGGTTAAGCGTCCGACTTTCACTTGGGTCATGATCTCGCGTTCGTGGGTTTGAGCCCCGCGTCGGGCTCTGTGCTGACTGCCAGCTCAGAGCCTGGAGCCTGTTTCAGTCTGTGACTCCCTCTCTCTGACCCTCCCCTGTTCACGCTGTCTCTCTCTCTCTCCTAGAAATAAATAAAAACATTAAAAAAAAAATTTTAAAAAAAAAATAAAAGTGTATTATTGAGAATTTCACCTGCTTGCTTGATGAGGAGTATTTAGCCCTATCGTCTTCATGTGGCAAGGTCCCATACTCCACGCTAAGATGTAAATGACTAGCCTCCCCTGCACTGCAGTCCCTATGTATGTATGTATGTATGTATGTATGTATGTGTGTATATGTAGCTAGCCAGCCAGCCAGCCAGCCAGCTAGCTAGCTAAATTAATCTATTTGCTGGAATTTAAGAACTTTTTGGATGAGATATTTTTAGATAGGGAGAAAACGCCCAACCTGCCATACTCAGGTGTGGTGTATGAGTCTTTAAAGGAGCAAAGAACAGAATGAGTTCTTGTGAATTTGACTCTTCTCCAGGGATTTGGGGAGAAAAGGGAAGGGAGAACTGGTGGCACAGGAAGCACTCTAAGATTCTCTGGAACTGTTCTATCCATTCTGCAGCCACATATGACTACTGTTAGCTGATCCAAATTGAGACAGGCTACAAGTGTAATATACATTTGGGATTTTGAAGATACAGTAGAATAAAAGAGTATAGAATACTTTGATAATTATTTCATATTGATAGTATGTTGAAATGATAATAAATTATATTGGTTTAAGTTGCATGTATTATTAAAATTAATTTCACTTTTTTAAAAAACTTTTTTTCATGTGGCTACTAGAAAATTTAAAATTATTTTTGTGGCTCACATTATATTTCTGTTGGAGAACATTGTTCTTGAACTCTCTATCCAGTATGGTAGTCAATAGCCACATGTGTCTGTTAAAAATAAAATAAAATAAAATGAAAAATTCAGTTCCTCATTTGCACCAGCCACATTTTAAGTACTCAGTATAATCTAAGACCATAAAAGTATTCATCATCACAGAAAATTCTTTTGGAGAGTGCTGCTCTAGAGGCTTCTTGAAGGCTACATCTACCTGCTTTTTTCATTAGGGGACATGAGTGCCTGGGATGTTGGGCTCTTGAGTAACATTCTTATCTATTCTTTGGTATTAGAGGTGAAATTATTGGGAACTGGGTAGGTCTTGGGTATAGCTTGGCTTGAGGTGGGGCAGCACTATCTCTTAAAATCCAACTGGAGCAGCTTATACTCCAGCCTTCAGAGAAAAGGTTAGTGTTGACGGGGAAAAGAGTGTCACCTGCTTTTTAATTTTTTTTTTTTTTTTTTTACTTTTGGGAGAATGCAGGCAGGGGAGGGGTAGAGAGAGGGGAACAAAGGATCCAAAGTGGGCTTTGTGCTGACAGGCTGGCAGCAGTGAGCCCAGCGTGTGGCTTGAACTCATGAACCATGAGACCATGACCTGAAGGAAGCTCAGCTGATTGAGCCACTCAGGTGCCCCTCACTTGCTTCTTTTTAAATCTTTGTCCCCTGGATGAGGCCTATGAGCCAAAACTTTCTTTATCTCTCTTAAGGCTAAAGATCCCACAGCTCACCGGAGAACTTTAGTCATTTAGGGACACTATTTATCATTTATCCCATATCTGATTATGTATTTACAATTAAATATGTTGGTGATTGGTAATTATATTTGATTTTGATTTCAATTCTAGACCCTATTTTAATATGCTCAGTCTATGTAGTTTATTGTCTTTTTATGTCTAAATAACTCCAGCGGACAAAGGGAGCATTGCTGTGAAACCCTCTCCCTCCAGTACCTTGGGCATGCATTTTTAACAGGGACGGTATCACCCAGCAGCAGATGAATATTGTTTCTTTTCTTTTAAGCAGCCTTATTGAGATCTAATTCACATATGCAATTTACCCACTTAGAATATACAGTAGGGGTTTTTAGTATATTTATAGGGTTGTGTAGTCGTCACTACAGTCTAATTGTAGAACATTTTTGCCCTCCTTGAAAGAAATCATGTACCCATTAGCTGTCTCTTCCCGTTTTGCAACTCTAAGCAACCACTGATGTACTTTCTCTCTTGATTTTTGCCTATTCTTGGCATTATAAGTTGGTTCCTTGGTGAAGTGTGGGGGTGGAAAAAAATCTTAGCTACAACACTGGTTTGTGCCCTTCCAAAGCTTAAGCCTGCATGACAAAACTTTAGTCCTTGGTATTTAATTTCTTTCTTTGGGTTTTCTTATATATCACCTGAGGAGCACTGACAGTGAGTTCATGGAAGATACACAACATATGGAAGATCAGGCTAGAAACTATGGTGAATAGATGGCTGTGATTAGAGGTCTTTCTACCAACCGATTGCTTAATCTCAAAGTCATATGGTAAAAGGTGGCCTGCACATGCTTGTTGGCTGCTGTTGGCTGCCTTGTCAGTCTTGTTTCTTTTTGTGCCTCAGTGCTTTTGTGGTTTGAACTTTAAGAATTAAATAGGGGGGTGTGGATGGCTTAGTCGGTTGGGCATCCAACTTCCTCTCTTGTCATGACCTCACAGTTTGTGGGTTTGAGTCCTTCGTGGGGCTCTGCTGACAGCTCAGAGCCTGGAGCCTGCTTCAGATTCTGTGTCTCCCTCTCTACCCCTTCCCTAGTCATTCTCTGTGTCTCTCTCAAAGATTAATAAAAAATGTTAAAAAAGGAAATAAAAAGTTTATATTTTAAAATTATTATTAACATTTTAAATATTTATTTTTGAGAGAGAGAGAGAGATAGAGAGCCAGCGGGGAGGGACACCGAGAGGGAATGAGAGAGAGAATCCCAAGCAGGCTTTGTGTTGTCAGTGCAGAGCCTGATGTGGGGGCTCAAACCTATGAACTGTGAGATCATGCATGACCTGAGCTGAAATCAACTGACTGAGCCACCCATGCACCCCTATATTTTATTATTTAATTCTACAAGTTATTCAGCAAATCATGAATTAAGTGCTGAAAAGAAAAAATATTGACCCAATCTGATGAATACATAGCAGCTAGTTAAGCTAAAAGTTTTCTTCTTATATCAAGCAAAAGTTAAAAGTTAAGTTTTCTAAGGGGTGCCCGGCTGGCTTCAGTAGGTAGAGCATATGATTCTTGATCTCAGGGTTTAAAAAAAAATTTTTTTTAAATGTCTTATTTATTTCTGAGAGAGAGAAAGAGAGAGACAGCGTGAGCAGGGGAGGGTCAGAGAGAGAGGGAAATACAGAATCTGAAACAGGCTCCAGGCTCTGAGCTAGCTGTCAGCACAGAGCCCGACACAGGGCTTGAACCCACGAACCATGAGATCGTGACCTGAGCCAAAGTCAGACGCTTAACCGACTGAGCCACCCAGGTGCCCCACTGATCTCAGGGTTTTGAGGAGATTTCTTCCATTTCATCATTTTGGCTAGGGTTCTTTCTGTTTTAAATTTTAAATGCTTGTTCTGTGCTCTGTACTTCTGAATACTGCCATATTAAAAAGGCTCATACACTGTCCAGGGCCTGGCTGTTCAGGAGGTATTTTTTTTTTAATTAAAAAAAATTTTTTTAATGTTTTATTTATTTCTGAGAGAGAGAGAGAGACAGCATGAACAGGGGAGGGTCAGAGAGAGAGGGAGACACAGAATCCGAAGCAGGCTCCAGGCTCTGAGCTAGCTGTCAGCACAGAGCCTGACGCGGGGCTTGAACCCACAACTGTGAGATTGTGACCTGAGCCAAAGTCGGACGCTTAACCAACTGAGCCATTCAGGTGCCCCCAGGAGGTGTTTTTTGAAAGGTGTCACTTGGTCTCTCTTGTCACTTTGGTTATTTTATTTCTCTACTCGTAGTGGTGTTTTGGACTCTCCATCATGTGTGCTTTGGGTTTGTTCCTTGAAGTAGCCCGGGAAAGGAAAACAAACAGGAACGAGAACATGCAAACACACAAACAAATCAAACAAACAAGCAAACAGACCAAAAAAAAAAAACAAAACCCCAAAACAAAGGACCGTCTAAAAACATGAAACCAGAAATCTCGCTACAAATAAAGAGCAGCGTGGAGGCAGTGCTGGTGGAAGAGCATAATACATATTACAAAGAGAAATGACAGGGGTGGGGAGAAAGAGAAAATGAACATTGACCAGGCAGAGAGACTAAAAGGCTTATTCCAGAGAGAGAAAAAGGAGAATACAGAAGGAGCTGAGGAGAAAGAAACGAAGACAGTGTTACCCAGAGAAACTATATGGCCTGATTATTCCAGAGAGAGAGAAAGGAAAGGAAAGAAGGAGGTATAGCACATGCATCAAGAGGATGGATTAAATATGTCTGTCTAAGCAAACCAATAACCAGCACAGCCAGCCTAGAGGAGGGAAGAGATAAGTAGAAAAGGAGGAATGTATCTGAATAACAAGAATTGACCTAGAGTTAATCCAGGCAAGGCAGCAGTGCTGGTCCTGGGGGAGGGGCCATCTGTTTCCGCAGCGTCTATCCAGCTCCCATATGTAAGTAGCTCCCCAGCACGGATTTGGGGTAGGTGGGCCCTGCCTCTGCTGTGGGACCCATGGACCAATGCCTGAGGTGGTTGTGGGGAGACAGATGGTGATCCCCCTTCCCCTGATCCCTTCTCCATGGACACGTGTCCCAAATCACTCCTTTGGATCCGTTCTCAGGTGGGCCATCTCCTATGCCACATGCCCAGCCGGGGCTCTCACTCCGTGTGTGTTAATCATGCCGCCGGAAATGTAATACCACTAGCCACAGCACTTCAGGGCAGGGGACTGGTTCTTCCTGATGCCCAGTGTGCCCCTGGGGTACCACTGATCCCCTCGTCCCCAGGTGGGGGAACAGGCCAACCAGCCACAGTCCAAAGAAAGCCCTGCAATTAGAGATGGGATCTCTCTCTGAAAGCTCTGCAGTTAGAGATGGTATGATAGGATCCCTTTCTGTCGGGGTCTGAGGTTTTTCTCTTGTCCAGATACCATTCTGTAGTTCCCCAGCCACTCTTTTTCTTTCTCTCTGCAGAAGGGGATTCCTTCCCTCCATGCCTCCATGTCCCAGCCCGTTTTTATCTCCCCCAGTTCGCAGTCACACACCTTTGAGGCTGACTTCGTAGTAGATACCCTCTCTTTTCCTCCCCAGACTCTCGGGGTTCAGAGTCCTTTGGCTTCAGCCCTTCTGTGTTTGAGAGATGTGGGTGGGAAGTACGGAGCCCCCTACTTCTCCGCCATGTTGAACCAACTCTTGACCTCAGGGTTTTGAGTTCAAGCTCCATGTTGGTCATAGAGCTTACTTTAAAGTTAAAGTTCACCGAAATTAACTTTTAAGAAACTTATTTAAATTTTTCAGTTTTTGCTAAAAAATACTTTTGGATAATTAAAAATTTGATTATTTGATTATATTGCTGTTATGTGTTTCTCTAAATTGCTAATTAATTGTATAATTTTATACATTATAATTTATATAAGAAATACATTTCATTACAGGGTTTGCTGCAAATATGGTTATTTATTTTTAAGTTTAAGTTTATTTATTCATCTGAGAGAGAGTAAGCACGTTCAAGCCGGGGAAGGGCAGAGAGAGAAAAGAGAGAATCCCAAGCAGGCTCTGTACTAGCAGATGTGGAACTTGAACCCATGAACCATGAGATCATGACCTGAGCCAAAGTCAGATGCTTAACCGACTGAGCCACCCAGGTGCCCCAGCAAATACAGTTTTAAAGTTGTTGAAAATTAATAGCTATAAGTTTTTAAATTTAACTTTTAATTTAAGAGAATTATTTAGTCTTTCTTAACCCTGTATTGAACAATAAGAGTAAACTTTATACTTATTCTTTTTATGTATAAAGCCCAGACATACACTACATAAACCGATATATAGTATACCTGTGGCATGAAGATTTTATGGAGAAGGGGGCAATTTGGGGGAAAAAATGTCTAAATAAGCTCTTTAGAGATAGTAATAATAAACAAAAAGATTGAGAAACAGAAACATGAGTATAGGATGGTGATTAATCCAGAACTTGGGGTGGTAAAATCTAGATTGAATGGAAATGACCTTCCTGGTTGTTGGTGTATCAGCTTATACCTAGAGGATCCCATAGTATTTCCCTTCACCCTAATAAGAAATAGGATAGAATGTAGAACATAGAAAGGTAGGTCATATAATATGATATATAGGAGAAATAGTTCCTACTCTAACTACTCTGCTAACAGTTCTTAGAGTATAGTTGGAGAGATAAAGTAGAAATAGGGAAAGTTTATTCATTTAGTAAGAATTAGATGTAAATTCAAGGTAAACATAATACATTATTTGACTTAATGCTAAAAATTCCAATGAACTTACAGTATCTTGTATGTATATTTTACAGTGTCCTTGTTAGCCCAGTGTTTTAGTGTTCCATGGTACCTTAGGTACTTTAGAATGTACAGTAATTAATGATTGCTTAATAAACTCTGGGGCCAGGATATAAACGGAAATAATGGGGGTTTTGTTTTGGAAGGCATTTGGCTTATGCCTCTCCAGGTATTGTGCTGAGGAACATCATTGTTAGGGTTGGGGGAACCAGTCTTACCTTTGGGGTAAGGGTTTTAGAGTGTGTCTGAGGAAGACCTAGGATTGTAATTCTGAATCCTGAGTTTTTCAGTTTCTTTTGCCTTTCTGGAAATCTGGCAGCCACTTACAGAGATAATGGAATATACATTTTTTGGATCTTGTCCGTTGACTTTTATAAATCAAAAGAAGAGGGCTTCCATTTGTAGCAACATGGATGGAACTCGAGGTTGTTATGCTGAGCGAAATAAGTCAGGCAGAGAAAGACAGATACCATATGTTTTCACTTATAAGTGGATCAGGAGAAACTTAACAGAGGACCACAAGGGAGAAGGGGGAAAAATAGTTGGGGAGCAGGAGGGAGGGAAACCATGAGAGACTCTTGAATACTGAGAATAAATTGAGGACTGATTGGGGTGGGAGAGAGGGGAAGGGGGGTGATGGGCATGGAGGAGGACACTTGCTGGGATGAGCACTGGATGTTATATGAAAGAGAAAAAAAAAAGAAAGAAAGAAGAGGGCCTCAGCCTTGCAAATCACCAGTCCTCATGATCTTTCAGTTGCACTTATGTATCAACCAGGCTTTGTAACTGATCCCCAAGAGAGCTTTTAAGTACTTCAAGTGGTGTTTAGTCTTCTTTGTTTCTTCTGCCACTGTTCATCTTTATTTTTCTTTTATAGGTGTGTCTGCCAACAGACTCATGGGTGGTGCAATGCAGCTTACCTTCCGCAAGATGGCATTTGACTATTACCCCTTCCACTGGGCAGGTAGGACAATTCTGAATGGTAGCAGTCCTAGTGTGGCCCAGCCACACACATACTGAGGACAGATTCCTGGGTTCATCTCTGACTGCCCAGCAGGCGGGTGCCAGGAATTGCAGCTCGGAGAGGCGTTGGGAATGGCCCCTATTCCAGAAGACATCTTCTGGAAACTTGCAGGGTCTACTATTGATTATTCTTTAATCAGTGATGGGAAGAAGTAAGAGAGGCAGTGCTTGAGATTTTGCTTTTGACTCTTTGCTCTTCCCCTACTTCCACTAGTTTTAGAGCCTCTCTAATATTTAATGGTCAAAGATGGTAACAGTCAGCAGCTGGCCTTTAGGGAACCTCAGGGAAAAATCACACATGAAATCCAGAAGAACTTGAGTTGTTCTCACTAGATAATTTTTACTTATCCCAGAGAAATCTGCATTGGGGTAAGGGATCAGATTCTGAACTATGACTATACCAATGGAAGGGAAAAGTTGGAATGTTGGATCATGATCTTGGACTAAAATCTTGCTTCTGTGTTGCATAGGTGACAGCTGCAAACATTGGGTACGGCACTGTGAGGCCATGGAGACCCGAGGCCAGTGGGCCCAGAAGCTGGTGATGGAATTTCAGAGTAAAATGGAGAAGTGGCATGAAGAGACAGGTCTCAAACCACCCTGGAACCTGGGGGTGGACTCTCCCTTCCGGAAGAAAGCAGGTAGGTTACAAAGAGCTGGAGTACACCTATTGCTTAGCCTCTTGCTATTTACCTTTGAATATCCAGTGAAGATAAAGCACTGGACTAGGTAATTATCCCAACCTCATCCCATGGAGAGATATCAGTGAATGTTTTTCTTTACAGAGTCCTAGTTGTCTTCAGGAATAGCTGCGGTGTGGAAGAGAGGCTGTTACCTCCTTTATTCAGTAGGCTGTTGCCTTGCTTTTAAGGAGAGGACCATTTTTGAGTTCCTTCCAGGCACTAGACAGTGTTAAGCTCTCTTTTCTACATATAGCCTTAAAGATCTTAGGATTTTTACTTTCCTAATTCTATTAATAATGAGAGTTAAATGTACCCGATTATCATTCTTACCTTCTTGTTTTTACCTAGATTCTCTCTCTAGTCCTCGAAAGAACCCCCTTGAGAGAAGCCCCTCTCAGGGCCGACAGGCTGCTTTTCGTCCTCCAGCATGGAATCGCTTACGCTCTAGCTGCATGGTAATACGGGTGGATGACTTGGACATCCACCAGGTGAGAAGCCCAGGACACAGGGACACATGGTTGGAAAGGGGTTGAGCCGTTCATTTGGAGGGCAACAGGTGTGAACGAGATTGTGGAATTCAGAGGCTGCTTCCCTCACTTCTGAGTGATTGATAAGTTGGTCTGTTTCTTTCTGAGCATGGCTGCTGAGATCAGGACCTGGGATTCCCCCAGTTTCCTCTGAATACCCTACTTCAAACCTTCCCCTGAGAGAAATGAACTTGCAGATGGTTTTAGGCAGGTGTGAAAATGCCTACAACATGTGTAAAAAGCATTCTCCCTGTGACAGACTTCAGAAGGGTTGTGGTGGCTTTATACAACAGGAAATTGAGGAAATTCTATTCTGGATGCTGTACAGGTTCTAACAGCACCTTGTGTGTGATTGTGTAGGTTTCTACAGCTGGACAGCCAAGTAAGAAGCCATCTACACTTCTTTCCTGCAGTCGGAAACTTCACAACCTACCCACTCAGGTCTCTGCCATTCATATTGAGTTCACAGAGTATTACTTCCCTGATAATCAGGAGCTTCCAGGTAAGCATCTCATCTGCTCACATCTTACTGTGTGCTCTTGCTCTTCACATTGCCAGCCTTGGGGCCATGACTTATATTCTTATTTGATGTTAAGAATTATAGGTGTTTGAGTCAGTTGAGCACACCTTTGTTAAAAACTCTGCCTTGTACAAGTATGCATCTTTGCTTTCTTCATAGTAAAATGAATATTAGCTGGTAAGTAAGGGTCAAGGTGCTACTTTGTACATGGCGATTCTTTTTTTCTCTGCTTTCCAGTTCCCTGTCCCAATCTCTACATTCAGTTAAATGGCCTGACATTTACTGTGGATACTGTCAGCTTGCTCTGGGGAAACCTCTTCTGCCTGGATTTATACCGCAGCTTGGAGCAGTTCAAAGCTATCTACAAGCTGGAAGATTCAAGCCAGAAAGATGAACACTTGGATATCCGACTGGATGCCTTCTGGTTGAAGGTAGGGCAGAGTGGGAGTTCTTTCCCTGTTGGCAGCCATCACTGCATTTCTCCATGGCTATAATCCAGGGTTCTGCTCTGCCCCTTTGATAGAAGAAAAACAGTGTCACACCCCAAATAGTCTTTCATGTGTGTATCGATGGCAGGTTGCAGAGCTACTCAGATGTCCATTCTGAATCGGGTTTCGTTTTCTCTCTGAAGGTGAGCTTCCCGCTGGAGAAGAGAGAGCAGGCTGGGTTGCATCGTCCTCAGGCCCTTGTCTTTTCTGCATCAGGCATGACTGCCACCAATACGCGTCATGCCCCACATTGTAGTTGTCTAGACCTCCAGAGTCTCTTCCGAGGTTTTGCGGCTGCTGAGTTCTTTCATTCCAATTATGGTCACTTTCCCAAGGTTCCGGGTGGCTTTAGCCTTCTGCACATGCTTTTCTTACATCATGCTTTCCAGATGGATTCCCACCTTCCTCAGCCTAGTACCCTCCCTCCCCAGAGGCCTAAGGCTTCCCAGGATCTCTGGTCCATCCACTGCTCCCAGATCTCCTTGGACTTTGAGGGAACAGAGAACTTCAAAGGCCATACCTTGAATTTTGTGGCTCCCTTCCCCTTGTCCATTTGGGCCTGCCTACCCCTCCGCTGGCAGCAAGATCAGGCACGGAAGCTCCTTTTGGCCACAGAAGGGAGGCTGAAACCATCAGCTAGCTTTGGCAGTCCTGTCCAGTCTGAGGCCCTTGCCCCTGACACTGTGTCCCATCAGAGGTCAAAGACTGAGCATGATTTGAAAAGCCTGTCAGGCCTTACGGAAGTCATGGATGTTTTGCGAGAAGGCAGCAGTAGTGTGGACAACAAAGGGCCTCTGACTGAGCTCGAGGACGCAGCAGATGTTCACATGCTTGTACACTCCCCTGCACATGTCCGTGTGAGGCTTGACCATTACCAATACCTGGCTCTGCTGCGCCTGAAGGAGGTGCTACAGGGTCTTCAAGAACAACTAACTAAGGATACAGAGGCCATGACTGGCTCTCCCCTGCAGGACCAGACAGCTTGCATTGGGGTCCTCTTCCCCAGTGCTGAGGTGGCTTTGCTCATGCATCCTGCCCCTGGGACTGTCGAAGCTGACTCTGCAGGTTCAGATACCACCAGCCTCATAGATTCAGAGTTGTCTCCTTCAGAGGATAGGGAGCTGAAGTCTGATGCCTCTTCAGACCAGGGCCCAGCCAGCCCTGAGAAGGTTCTGGAGGATAGTGGCATTGAAAATCTGGATGCATCCCAGGATAGGCCATTGCCTCTCCATAGCAATGGGGAGCTACAGGATTCAGATCCTCTTGCACAGCAGGAGGCAGGGAAGGGCCATGAGGCAGTCGATTCCTTACAGGCCAAGAGACTGAGCAGAGCTCAAGCATCTACCTCACCGGCTGTGTCGAAGCCCCCAGGTGGCAGGGATACCGCTGTGAATGGACAGGCTGAGCTCATCCCCTTGAAGAACATTGAGGGAGAATTGTCAAGTGCTATTCACATGACCAAGGATGCCACAAAAGAGGCTCTACATGCCACTATGGACCTCACCAAGGAAGCTGTGTCCCTGACTAAGGATGCCTTCAGTCTGGGCAGAGACCGAATGACCTCCACCATGCACAAGATGTTGTCCCTGCCCCCAGCCAAGTGAGTGGTTCTCTGCCTCCTTCATTCACCTTGTTTCTTCCTCCTAGCTCTGGTCATTGGGCTAAGGCCTCCGGCTGTGTATACTTTTAGATTGGGAAGCACCATCTAGTCCAGGACAACACATAGCATGGCCTCTTTCATGCGGCAAAGCCTTTAGTTTTCAGTGCTCCCTGCAGGGCAGTGGAGGAGTTTTCAGGCTCCTGAGAGGATACAGGTACACTAACTGGAGATACATACTTTCAGGACTACGTCTAATTCTGTGATAGAGGAAAAGCCAGAAATTGGATTTTCACATGCCTCCATGTATCTTAGCCTATTCTTGGGGAGTTTTCAACTCATCATTTATTACCTCATAGGCTCTTCCCTCCTCTTTCACTGAGTCACTATTATTGATACAGATAGGCTCTCTGAGAATAATAATAATAATAATAATAATAATATCTGGCATCTGCATGATATTTTATTCTTTTTAGTGGTCTTTGATATAGTATTTTGTTTGATTTGATCCCCACAGCAGCCCCATGAGATAGCTACAGAAATTTGTATCCTCAGTTTATAGCTGAGGAAACTGAAGTTTCAGAAATGATGAGCCTATGGATCCTGTATCTTGTAAATAGAAGAACTGGGGCTTTGGATTTGCTTTCTGGTATACTTTATCAATGTCTGCCAGAGTTAGAGAAGGAAGAATTTCATCTATTTCATCTGCTTATTCAACAAAATTTTTTTGAGCCCTGACTTTGTCCCCAGCTCTGTGTTAGGCACTGAAGATACAGTAGGGAATAAGCAGAAAAACACAGAAATGCCCACTCAGAAGAGTGGAAAGGTGTGGAGTTTTCCATGGGTGCTTTGTGGTTTTGGGAAAGATGATGAAAGCTATGGGAAATCTTTGTTGGGATGTTTTGTGGTTTGCGGATCATGGTTTGAAAATCAGTGGTTTTAGAGCTTTGCCTAAGTGGATCGTGGGTGTAAGTGGGGCTCTAAGCAATGCCAGTGTTAGTTCTCCTAGGCACAGATGGCCTGGGAGGAAGGAAAAGGGAGACCTTACAGGGATAAAAGATAACACTAATACTAGGCAGTCTTTATTGAGTGCTCTTTATGCGTCGGGCACGGTCCTGATACTTACAATATTAATCCATTAATCCCGTACGACCCTGAAGGCAGGTACTAATATCAGTCCCCCTTTTACAGATGAGGAAACTGAGGCTTAGAGAAGTAAGAAACTTGCTCAAGATCACACAACTTGTGAGTGGTGGGGCAAGGATTGAAAACCGGGGCTCCCAGGAACCAAATGTGCTGCCTTTTCTTTCTTTCTTTCTTTTTTTTTTTTTTGAATTTTCTTCANAACTATATTTATTCTTCCTATCCATGAGCATGGAATGTTTTTCCATTTCTTTGTGTCTTCTTCAATTTCCTTCATAAGTTTTCTATAGTTTTCATCATACAGATCTCTTGTATCCTTGGTTAGGTTTATTCCTAGGTATTTTATGGGTTTTTTTGTGCAATTATGAATGGGATCAGTTTCTTGTGTGCTGCTTTTTCTAAATGGAGAAGTGTAAGGGTGACAGGAAATGAGGAGAGGTGGTAAAGAGAAAAGAAAGGTGTGTGTGACCCCAGCCTTTTTTGAAACACCAACCTTAACTTCCTGACTGCCCAGTCCCGTGGCCTCTTCTCAGTCCTCCCTCTCCTCGACTCCCTGTGGCAGCCAGCCCTGCGGACATCCTGAATGCCTGTGGCCCTGTCCAGCTACTGGCACTTCTCAGAAGGAGTCTTGTCTTTTTCCCTGGCTGCTCTCTTCTTCCTTTTATCCTATAAACTCAGCTGTTCACAGCACTACACTGTCTTTTTTTATTTATTTTTTATTTATTTCTAGGAGAGAGAGAGAGAGAGAGAGAGAGAGAGAGAGAGACAGCGTGAGCAGGGGAGGGTCAGAGAGAGAGGGAGACACAGACTCTGAAATAGGCTCCAGGCTCTGAGCTGGCAGTCAGCACAGAGCCCCATGCGGGGCTCGAACCCACGAACCGTGAGATCATGACCTAAGCGAAAGTCGGACGCTTAACCGACTAAGCCACCCAGGCGCCCCCACATCACTGCGCTGTCTTTATTCTGATCGTTTTCCCATGATTTTTATGTTTTAAGTTATAAAAATTATTTGTGTTCATTTTGTTGACTATGTAGAAAAAGAAGAATAAAGAAGAAAACAAAGTCACTGTGACAACACTATGCAGAAATAGCCACTTTTTACGTTTGGATCTGTTTTCTTACAATTTTTATATATATACTTGTGTACCCATGTGAATTCTTATCTATATATACATATACTAAACACAAATACCATTTTTACAGCTGTAGAATTATATTATCTCTGTATCATGTAGAAATTTTCTAGCTTTATTCACTTAATGTTTTATTGCAAGTAATTTCCTGTTCATTAGGTATTTGAATACATAATTTTTAAAATCATTTTTTAAAGTTTATTATTTTTGAGAGAGACAGCATGAGCGGGGAAAGGGCAGAGAGAGAGGGAAACACAGCATCTGAAGCAGGCTCCAGGCTGTCAGCACAGAGCCTGATGTGGGCTTCAACCCACAAACTGTGAGATCATGACCTGAGCCGAAGTCAGATGCTTAACCAACTGAGCCACCCAGGCACCCCTGAATACATAATTTTTGATTGCTCTCTTGTATTCTAGCAAATGGATGTGTCCTAATTTATTCATTCATTTCAGTATGGGAGGGCTTTAGTCTGTTTCCAGTTTTTCTCAGGTAGAACCAATGCCATGTTAAATGCCTTATTTTTGTGAATATTACTCTTTTATGCATATCTGAATCTTCAGAATAAAAATCTAGAGGTGGGTTATTACTAGGTCAAACACTACAAACATTAAAAAAATTTTTTTAAATGTTTATTTATTTTTGAGAGAGAGGGAGACAGAGCATGAGCAGGGGAGGGGGAGAGAGGGAGACACAGAATCCAACTCCAGGCTCTGAGTTGTCAGCACGGAGCCTGATATGGGGCTTGAACTCATGAACAGTGAGATCATGACCTGAGCCGAAGTCAGACACTTAACCAGCTGAGCCACCCAGGTGCCCCAAAACTATAAACATTTATTTTTATTTTTTACAAATAGTTTATTGTCAAGTTGGTTTCCATATAACACCCAGTGCTCATCCCCACAAGTGCCCTCCTCCATGCCCATCTCACCCCTTCCCCCCACACCCATTAGTCCTCAACTATAAACATTTTTAAGGTTCTTGATGTATTTTCTAAACTTCAGGAAGGTTTATATCAGTGCATTTTTAAATACTTTCTGAGTTATTTTATCCATCTCCTCACTTTCTGCTGTGGTCTCTATTTTTGGTTCTGACTTTTCTCCCCTTCCCTGCTCTCCTTCATTTAAAACTATCTACTGCACGTCGTTCTGCATGAAATTTCCAGGGGTGCATTGAACCTCATGTACATAAAGCTAAATTCCTTATCCCTCCCCAGACCAGTTCTTTTCTTTTTTTCAGTAGCATCGTTCAAGCTCTATGCTTTAGCTCCGCCTCTTTCAGTCATTTGTCAGATTCCGACTATAATTCCAAGAGCAATGGTTCTTCAAAGTGAAGCACACTTCAGAATCCCCTGGAGGGCTTGTTAAAACAGATCGCTGAGCCCCACCCCCAGAGTTTCTCATCCACTAGGTCTGAGATGGGGCCTGTTTGCGTGTCTAACCAGCTGCCTGTTGATGCTGATGCTCCTCCCAGGACGACACTTTGAGAACCCTGCTCAAGGAAGTCTCGTGGCCGGTTTTGCTGTCTGTTCTCACATGTGGACTTGAAATAGTCCATTAATTGATTTCCTCATTGGAGGAAATAAACCATTAATTTATTTCCTCATTGGAGGTCTTTTCCTCACTAGCTTGTTTGAAAGAGCCAGGTCAAACTTCTTAAAACATAGACCTGATCTTGTTATTTCCCTTCTCTAAAACTTTCAGGCTTTTTCCTTATAACCCCTGAATTTAGTTTGAACTTATTAGCCTGGCATAATCAATTATTATGATATATCCATATGGCACTTTACATTTTTTAATAGGCTATTTTTTAAAATAGCTTTAGGTTCGTAGCAATATTGACCAGAAGGTACAGAGATTTCCCATATATCCCCTATACTTAATAGTTTAAAAGCACGTTCATATGTAATCTTTTATCCAGGATTTTCTGTAATCTGGCTGCAACCCATGTGGTAAAGTGGAAAAAACCCCACACTTAGCAAGAAGTTAGGAGACTTGAGTTTTTCTTATTTCTACCTTTAACTATGACCTTGAGTCAATTTCTTCATCCATAAAATGGAAAGGTAAGATTAAAAGATCTTTAAAGGGGGCACCTGAGTGGCTCAGTTGGTTAAGTGTCTGACTCTTGATTTGGGCTCAAGTTATGAGCCCTGCGTCCAGCTTGGTGCTGTATGTGGAACCTGCTTGGGATTTTCTCTCTCCCTCTCTGTCTCTGCCCGTCCCATGCTCACATTCTCCCTCTCTCTCAAAAAATAAAGAAAAATAAATATTAATAAATAAAGATCTTTAAAGGTTTCTTCTCACTGTGTTGTGCCTTTCTAACTTATCTTCCACTGTTCCCCCCAACAAAACCAAAGTTCTAGCTGGTTAAGCTCCTATCTAGTCTGCAAAGGTGTTTTTTATTTTCTAGTTCCCTGTCTCTGCTCATGTGGTTTCTTCCTCATAGAATGCTCCCTTCCCTCTTTCACAGTCCTTCAAGGGCCGCCTCACATGCCCTCTCTTTCCACACAGCCATTCTTGATCCCTTCTTCTAATCCTTTGATATTCTCTAGCCTTTGGCTTATACCTCTGTCCTTTATGATGTGTGGGATTTACTCCCATATAACGGTAGTTGTGTCTAAATCTCCTGTCTCGTGGGGCGCCTGGGTGGCTCAGTTGATTAAGTGTGCAACTTCA
This sequence comes from Crocuta crocuta, assembly GCF_008692635.1. Classification (NCBI taxonomy): domain Eukaryota; kingdom Metazoa; phylum Chordata; class Mammalia; order Carnivora; family Hyaenidae; genus Crocuta; species Crocuta crocuta. The sequence continues at coordinate 3,704,709 of NW_027528611.1, read as the reverse complement.
GCTCAGGTCATGATCTCATGATTTGTGGGTTCGAGCCCTGTGTTGGGCTCTGTGGTGACATCTCAGAGCCTAGAGCCTGCTTTGGATTCTGTGTCTCCCTTTCTCTCTGCCCCTCCTCCAGTCGTGCTTGCTCTCTTTCTCTCTCTTTCAAAAATAAATGTTAAAATATATAAATAAATCCCTCTCCTGATAGATTATACATTCTCTGAGGACAGGGGATGCCTTGTTTATTTTTTGATCCACTCTCCACCCCCACCCTGTGCCTAGTATGGTGCATTGTATGCACAAGTGTTTCAGTAAACACTTGAGGAGTGGATGTAGGTGCCTTCAGGTGCCATTCATTAGCATTGGGGCTGTAGGTAGTTGGTGTCCCCTAAATATGGGGTGACCTTGAATAAACTTGACATTTAATGTTGATATGGCAGAGCTGCTTGTGCAGTTTGAAATGCCAGAGGATTCAGAGGAGTTGGAAAATGGCAGGTAATAGTTGACATCAGAGTTTATGTATCAATATCTATTTGGGCTGAAAGGGATGGGAGATCTTGCAAGGGACAGAACATATATCTTGAGCCACATTTGTGGTTTTTGTTTTTTAAACAGGGAGGCCATGGCCAAAGTAGATGAGGGGGCAGCAGCACCATTGAGTGGAAGTGCTGCCCGACTCCGGTTTTTCTCCATGAAGAGGACGGTATCTCAGCAGTCATTTGATGGCATCTCATTGGATAACAGTGGCCCTGAAGACCGGATTTCGGTGGACAGTGATGGCAGTGACAGCTTTGTGATGCTCTCGGAGTCTGGTAGGTGGAAGCAGAGCCAGGAGAAGTTGAAGTCCAGATAGAAAGGGTTCTATATCCCAACAGGATACAGAAGGACCTAAGATGTGATAAAGTAGACATTTTCTTAACCAAAACCAAAAAAAAAAAAAAGAGAGAGAAATTTTAGTAGATTTGTGGCTCTGACTTTACCCACACATCTTCTAGGTTATGGGTTAGCACTTAACCTTTATCACGGAACCAGACTTAGACCAAAGGAGAGAGGACTAGTCTTACAGCCACGTAGCTGCGGCAGTAGGATTAGTTTGGTGGCTGGCGTCAGTGGTGTGTGTTTGTTGCCTGGTTTTGTTTTGTTTGCCTAACTAGGTATTGTATTGTTGGAAAATAACTAGAAGCTTCATCATGATAAAATGAGTAACTCTTAGGAATTGAATCAGTCACTACTAAAAGTTACTGGTTCTTTCATCTTATTGAACTGGAGACTTTTTAAATGGTCTCTTAAGAATGTCTACATGAAAATAAAAAAGAGAATGCACTGTTTCTTAAGCTGGGTACTGTGTACCCTGTTTGTTTTATTATCTTGGAATATGGAATATTATTATGGAAATTTAAAAATATGTAAAAAAGTCGACAGAATCAAATAGTGAGCCCTCATGTACCCATTACCTAGCTTCAAATATTAAGAACTCACGGTCATTCTTGTTTCATGTATACTTCAGTTCATTTCCCTTCCTCCCATGTTATTTTGAAGCAAATTCCATACATATCATTTTGTCCATAAATATTTTTATTATGCATCTAGGAAATAGACTTTAAAAATCTTTGAAAAAAATTCTAAATTGTGATCAAATATATATAATATAAACTTTGCAATATTAACTATTATTAACTATAATTCAGTGGCATTAAGTATATTCATCATTGTGCAACCATCACCCTCCATCTCCAGAACTTTTTTCATCTTGTAAAATTAAAAATCTGAACCCATTAAACAGTAATTGCTTGTTCCCTTCTCCCCTGTCCTCTGGTAACCACAATCCACTTTCTATTTCGGAATTTGACTGCTTTGGGTGCCTCATATAAAGAATCCTTTTGTGACTGGCTTATTTCACTTAACATAATGTCCTCAAGTTTCAGTCATTTAATAGCACATGTCAGAATTTTCTTCTTTTTTAAGGCTAATACTCTATTGTATGTTTATACCACATTTTGTTAATTCATTCATCTGTCCGGGAACATGTGACCAAATACCACTGTCCATTCTTAAAAATTAGCAATTCCTTAAATCCATCAAATATCCAGTTTTCAAATTCTCTTTTGTCTCACAAATATCATAAATGCTTCTTGTTGTTGTTGTTGTTTTTACAGTTGTCATTGTTTTTAGAGATTGGATTTGAATAGAATTTTTTGACTTTCAAATTCATCTGTTGTCTTTCTTCTGCAGAGTCTGGTCCAGAATCTCTTCCACCAGGAACGCTTCCAAATGTCGTGGACAGTGCCGGTGTTCAAGGGAGCCCTGTTGTGGATAGTTACGGCCAGGGGTCACCAGAGGCCAACAGTTTGGTCTCACCCAGTGGGGAAGACCTCAGTCTTCACCCGGTCAGCTGCTCTCCTTTCTTCTCTGCAGAGGGTAGGCTCGAGGCTAGAAGCTTGGGAGGGACCCAGCTAAGAGAGTATCCTTTTACAGGTCTCCGTTCTGGTCCTGAAAGTGAATGAGGTGTGTTTGGGGATCGAGGTACGTGGCGAAGATCTGACTGTGGCCCTTCAGGCAGAGGAACTGACCCTCCAGCAGCTGGGGACCATGGGACTATGGCGGTTCTTGCATGGACAGTGCTCAGGTGAGGCTGGTGGCCATTCCAGGAGAGCTGATGGGATCTATCTGGCGCAGCCCTAGCTTCTTGTGCCTGTCACTGTGCCCCAAGGATAGTTGTCCTAGTGCCAACCCCTTGGTCCTTTTCTCCAACAGCCATTAGGGGGAGGAATTCCCCTGAAGCCTCCTTCTTGCAGGGAGACTTCCAGAGCTCTTTCTGGGGCTTTGCATTCAAGCTATTTGCTGTCTTCACTTCCCAGGGGCTCCTTGAGCTTATACAGGAGGCCATTGTCCACCTCTTCATTTGTGTGGCTGCTGACATCAGATTGTGTCTGATCAGGGAACTTATGTCATTCAGATTCAGTCCTTTATAATTGTACTTTATTATTTATTTTTTTTAAAGTTTATTTATTTTTAAAGAGCGAGATGGGTGGGGAGGGGCAATGAGAGAGGGAGAGAGAGAATCCCAAGCAGGCTCCGCACTATCAGCACAAAACTGGTCGTAGGGCTTGAACCCATGAACCATGAGATCATGACCTGAGCTGAAACCAAGAGTTGGATGCTTAACTGACTGAGCCCCCCAGGCATCCCTGGCCCACCTATTTTATTTTATTTTATTTTATTTTATTTTTTTAATATTTTTATTTATTTCTAGGAGAGAGAGAGAGAGAGACAGCGTGAGCAGGGGAGGGTCAGAGAGAGAGGGAGATACAGACTCTGAAATAGGCTCCAGGCTCTGAGCTGGCAGTCAGCACAGAGCCCGACGCGGGGCTCGAACCCACGAACCGCGAGATCATGACCCAAGCGAAAGTCGGACGCTTAACCGACTAAGCCACCCAGGCGCCCCCCACCTATTTTAATAAATAGAATAGTGTCATTAACTTTGAAGTCTTCAGGAGCTTTTCTCCTGAATCTTCTTCTGCCTCTCACCTGTCATAGAGAACCACTATCCTGAATTTTGTGTTTATCATTCTCTTGCCTTACTTTACAATTCTACATGTTTGTATCAATGTATTATTTAGCTTTGTAGGTTTTTGAGTTTTTCTAAGTGGGATTATTTTGTATTCTTTCGGATTGGCTTCTTTCTTTCATAGTTTTCAAATTGTTCTGGTTTGTTGAGTTAGCTATGATATATTCATTTTCATTAGTATATCATATTCTGTTGTATAAATATACTACTTTTTGCTTTTTAAAAACAGCTTTATTGAGGTATGCTTTGCATTTATGAAATTAACTCATGATAAGCACACAATTTGATAAATTTTAGCAGTTTGTCAGAGTTGTGCAGCCATTACCATCACCCCCAAAATAACCCTTGTACCCATTACTTCACTTTATTCTTTACAGACATTTCGGTTGTTTCTGGGTTTTTTTTTGCTATTTCATAGGATTGCCTTGAACATGCTTGTACATGTCTCTTGGTATGTATGTTAGAGAGTTTCTCAGGGTTACATTCCTGAGGATATAGTTTCTCGGGCATTAGGGTACTAATAATTGTAACTTTACTAGAAATACCAGTTTATTTTCCAAAATGCTTGTGCCAGTTTGCAGCTATAGAAGTATATACATTATTTCATATCTTTGGCTACACCTTTGATAGTTCTTTATGGAATTTTAACATAGATCCTGCTTGGCTTTATCAGAGAGATATGAGAACACCAAGACTTGAAGAAAGGAAGAGACGTGAGAAGAAGGGGAAAAATAGTTGGGGAAGAGGGAGGGAGGCAAACCATTAGAGACTCTTGAATGCTGAGAACAAACTGAGGGCTGATGGGGGTCGGGGAGAGGAGAAGGGGGTAGTGGGCATGGAGGAAGGCACTTGTTGGGATGAGCACTGGGTGTTGTATGGAAACCATCTCAACAGCAAACTATTTAAGAAAACAGAAGCAAAAACAAAAACAAATTTAGCAGAGTTGAGGGGCGCCTGGGGGGCTCTGTCAGTTAAGTGTCCGACTTCAGCTCAGGTCATGATCTCACAGTTCATGGCTCTGTTCTGGAGCCTGCTTCAGATTCTGTGCCTTCTCTTTCTGCCTCTCTTCTGCTTGTGCTCTCTCTCTCAAAATTAAATAAACATTAAAAACATTTAAAAAATTGTAGCAGAGTTGAGGGTCTTGTGTTTTAAGAGCTTTTCCTTGGCCTTTAGCGCAGTGTCTCAGATTTATAGCAAGGCCAGTTTTTTATTGGCCCTTGGCCCTCCTTCCGCCAGGAAAAGCATGATAGCAAAGTGGCCACGCGCAGTCTTTGTGGTCATTGTTGCCTGCATTCAAGTCCTGTCCTTGCTCCTTACAAGTTGTGTAATTTTGGGCAAATTATTTTCTGTCCTTAGTTCCTTCATCTCTAAAATGGGAATGAGGATAATACTTTTGGCATTAGGGTTTTATGAATATTAAATCCTGTAAAGTGCTTAGAGTAGTCCCTGACTGATAATTAATTAACGTTTTCCTTCTGTCTCTTTTCTGAAAGGTACAAGCTTTCAGGAATCCTCAAATTTGAAGACTGACCACATCAGGCCAGCAGTGGGCCTTCGCTTTGAGGTGGGGCCTGGTGCAGCTGTTCACTCCCCACTGGCCACACAAAACGGCTTCTTGCATTTCTTGCTTCAAGGCTGTGACCTTGAGCTGTTCACTTCGGTGCTCAATGGCCTGGGGCCCTTCTTGGAGGATGAAGAGATCCCAGTGGTAGTTCCCATGCAGATTGAGCTCCTGCACTCCAGGGTCACCCTAAAGGTGAGAGAACCTTTTGTGGTTTTTACCCTAGACTTTGTTGGGCAAGGAATTCTGGCAATGACAGCCATTCATCCTTCCCTTGTCACTGTACAATGTGGTGAGGATCAAGTGAGTAAATGCAGATTAGCATTCTTTATGAAGGTTATAGTAATACATAAAATGTGTGTTGCTATCAAAACATTCTGGATTTAGGTGAGGAGACCTTGTCAAGAGCCCTGACCTTGTCTTTGGCATGCAGCATGACTATGTATAAGCCCATTAAGTTATCTGGTCCTCAGTCTGACCATCTTTAGAATGGGAGAAACTCCATATGTTCCTCTACCTTGCAAGAACGTATGGGTACACATGGCATAAAACTTCTTCAAGCCAAATGGTAGAAGCGTGGGTTACCTAAATTGCTCTGAGCTGGTTGAGGGCATCATGTGGTTTCCCTTTTTCCTGCAGGATGATATCCCCCCCATCTATCCAACATCTCCAGGCCCTATCCCCATCACTCTGGCCATGGAGCGTGTTGTGCTGACACGTAGTGATGATGGCGTGTTCCATATAGGCGGTGAGTTGGGCTTGTCGGCCTCCTGGCTTTTCTGCCTTTTCTCTCCTATAAGGGAATAGGTGACACCTATGAATTGCTTGCATGTTGGCAGCAGTTTGATATTTAGTACCCTTTACTTTTTTCCAGATGCTGCTCAGGACACACCGTCAGCCGAAGTACCTAAAAGTGAGAAGAGGCAGCCCCCCAAAGAACAGATGTTTCTGGTGCCCACAGGAGAGTCTTTTGGAGAGAAGGTGACGACCGAATTGAACAATACCTCTCCCATAGACCCCTAGTGGCTGTAAATACAGAAGCTGGTAAAACTCAGAGAGCCGAAAAGGTTGCCTGTGCTGTGTATAGCTGGGCAGTTTGGGCTCCTATCATCTAGCAGCAACTTCTCAAAGTGCTGAATAGAGGATATAAGTCAGAAACAGTAGGTGAATGGTTGCTGATTATGTATTCTACCTGTTGCTGTCCTTATAACTGATGAACTCTGAAGATGGGATTAGTTAGGCTTTTAGAAAGATCTAGTTGATCACTAATCTAATTAGTGGATTTTTTCTGCTTGAATTCTGTCTCCTTGCTGCCTTGCTGTTGCCTTATTTATTAACTGTAAATTATTTATTGTTCCTCAGGTGAAAGAATTACCTACCTTACAGAAGGAACTCATAGAAACTAAACAAGCATTGGCCAATGCCAACCAGGATAAAGAAAGGCTGCTTCAGGAGATCAGGAAATATAACCCCCTCTTTGAGCTCTGATAGCAGTGGCTCGGCCACCTGTGCCAAGGAGAGACGAGGAGATCACCAGCAACAGCACCACCCGCTACAGAAGGCACTGTCCAGCATTGAGTCAGTCTGCTAAGGATGCCAGAGGGACTGGGGAGTGTTCAGCTCACTCCTTGTGGTGTCCTTTCTACTAGCTGTTGTGACTTGGGTGGAAGACAGGGCAAAGCATGACCAAGTTCTAGGAAATCAGGGGCAGCTTTGTGCGTGGCTCACGCATGTCTTGCCTGTATAAAGCCTTTTGCCCCTCTGCACACTAGGTGGAATCTTATCAACACTTAGGGCCATTTCACCACCTGGTTTCATGGCAGAGACATTTGCTTCCTCTACAACCTGTGTGAACAAGAGAAGGTACCCATCTCCTCAGTCACCCACAGAGCCACCAAAGATTTTATGTCCCAGAGCTTCCTGTAGCAGACCTGAGAAGTCCTTGGCCTGAGCTTTGGCCATGGTAGTAGAGTAGAACAGGAAGTAGCCAGCAAGGCGGGAGCCAGGAGAGGCACAAGAGTAAGGGAGACCTGGATGCTGCCTTTTTTTGGAAAGGGAGCCAAGCTCATACCATCTTGGCTGATACTACAATCAGATTTTTCAGGGTTAAGCTTCTTTTCTGTTATACTTTCATCATTGTTATGCTGTGGTAGAAAGTAAACAATAGTCGTGGCTCAGTTGTATCATCTTTCCCTTCTATAACATAATTTATTTGAAATCTAAATCAAGAAAAAAATATTCACTGAGCTAGGTTGAAGGTGTGATGTGGTAAGAATCACCAAGGGAACTTGATCCTGAGCCCCTGTTGCCTGCCTAGAGTTCTGCCTCTCTCCCACAGCTGTACTTCACAAGTTGTTTCCTTCATCTCCCTGGGCTCCTGGCCACATCTGCTCTCCAGGCACTGGGACTTTCTACCAGCACTCTCCTTTGCATTTGGTGGGTTGGGAGCTGAGGACGTATTTTAAACTATAACATAAACATCTCAGCCTGTTGCCTCTCATACCCCTCTATCACTGTGGCTTTTTAAAATCATGTAATTTTGACTTAAGTAAAAAACAAAACAAAAACTCTTCAACTTAGCTAGGTTTCCCCTTGCCCCATAAAAGAGCTATTTCCCCCCTCTTTCCTACCTAATTCTCCCGCAGCATTCTACCTTCATCCATACTGCTGTGTAAAACACTTCATGCTGTGTTGATTGGACAGAAGTTCATCAGTTAACTCACCTTGAATTGGCAAGATGGTAAAATAGTTTTTTAGTAATGTTACTAAAATGTTACTTAATCACACATGACCTATTAAAGGAAAGATAAAATGTTTTCCTTTATGGGAAACCATGCTTGACTTGCATATTCTAGGTTTTTGAAGATAAAAAGAAACATGCATTCAAGAAGGAGCAAGATATAATTTGTTCAGACTTCCAAAGAACTTTTGTCAAGGTTCGTCACTAAAGCAATTTTAAAAGCACCTGTTATTATGAGATATGAGAATATTTTGTCATGCTTAGGAACCAACTTAGAGACTTAAGAATAAACATCTTTCTGGAGATAATGCTAACGGGAAGTTTCCTCTGGGTCAGTGCTTGGTTTAACCTTAAGATTTTTATAAATAATCTGAGAGCAGGATATTATAATGCAGTCAAGTGTCCCTTCTTCCAGGCAATAAGACATAAACCAGAAGGGACTTAAAACAATAACAAAATCACAGAAGGCCCATAAGCCAGGCTGTGACCACACAGGAAAATGAAAGGTGAGGTTTTCTAGGTAAGTGTAAAGTAAAGCACTTACCAGCAACCAGTGAGGCAGCAATCTCTGTGAGAACTCAGCAAAGAAACCTAACCATTGCTGAGGGGAAGGAGGGGTCAGTGTGCTGCTGTGGCTCAAAACCCAACTGCATCATCAGGAAAGGCACATGGAGACAATAAGGAAAACAGGACCTCATACAAAACCATTTTAATGGCTTAAATTATCTGTGCATTTCTAGTGACCTTATTTACAAAATATATGGTGAAGGGAGGAAAGGTCCAGAGAATAGTAAAAATTATCAGAGGGTGGAGATATTTCCACATGAGTACATGTGTTTAACATGTTAGCTCCAGTTCTGGAAGGGTGAAAACCAAGGGTGGTTGGAGGTCAGATATCCAGTCAGGAGGAAGGACATGTTCACTAAGTCCTGAAATACTAGCTCTAGGGCTCAACTTCATAGCCTTAGGTACAAAAAAAGCACTTCTCACAGCCAATCAGAAACTTAAGGAGCTCATCGTCCAAGAAGCGGTGCCGGCAGAATCTATGTATGGGTGATGAAGGTTTAAGAGGAATCCTTGTGTGATGGCCTTCCAAAGGAGTTCTAGAAAACGGGCTATTTGGTGAAATACAATGAAGAGGGTAACTTGTCCCTCCACAAACTCCCTGTTAGTGCTTCTGCTCCTTTGGAAGCCGTAGTGTTGAGCAAAATGGATCACTGGTCCTCTCAAGTATGGCCTTTCTAGTGTTCTTAGCGGAGGGAGATCCAATAGCTGGAAAATAGAACCATTCACCCTTAGGCTCACCCGAATTGGTTTAAAATCATCTTCTGATTCTCTTCCCTCCTTCCCCTCCCCCACCCACCATCTCTCTGGCATCCCTCCAAGCAAAGAAAATGCCTAATAGGTATTGCTTCACCTTAAGCTTGTGCTTGCTGGTAGGCAACAGAAACAATTCTGGCAAGCATCAAGGCTAACACCTTTAGTGCCAGAGTTCAGTCAGGATTCTGGGCTCCCTGGAGTTCTTGTTGATGTGACAAATGGAGCCCTGGAATTTCTGACTTATGCAGTGGCTTTGGCTATTGTGTCTTGAAATCCTCCTGCAGGAAATGTGGAGGGGGTCACTGTCCCATGAAACTTAATAACAATCATCTTGTATAACTTCATACTCCTATTCATTGGGGGAAAGACGACTTTCGTAATGAAGAAATGTGAACTGGTTGGGAGTCCTCAGGGTAAATGTAGAGAAAAAAAATGGAAGGAAAATTGTAGTGCTTTGGACTGCTTATGATTTCTGCCTTGGAGCTCTAAGACTCTGTGAACAAGAAATAATACCTCAAGAAAATGTCTGGAGTGATAGCACCACTATCCCTCAAAGACTTCAGCTGCTGCACATCACCATTTCAGCTGTGAAGCATTTACAACTATGTATCATCTATGATTGTCTAGATTTCCTGTTTACATGGATGTGCTGGAGACGGGCTTTTGTGCATAGGAACTAGTTTAGATGTCTCTTAGCTGAGCTGCAGGGATGATTATCAATCTCAAGTTTGTTTCATCTCACTTGGAATAATTAACCTCATTTCTTTGACTTAAGACAGAATGAATGGGTTCTGTTTTTGTGATGGCTGCTTTTGCTGTTTAATCTGCTCCCCCTACCCCCACCCCCCCAATTTTGCCATGGGCCTCAAACTTTATGTACCCTTTTCATGGTTCTGAAAGGAATGGTTTCTGTGTATGGAATATACAAGGGGTAAACACTACCCCTCACATTTCCCATAATTTAAATGCTTCCTTTTAACCCATTTACATTAGTTTCCCCTTATAGACTAGTTCACAGGGGTGGTGGAAAGCAAGTAGTCTGAAGTATTCCCGTAGTGATGTGGGGATCTGCCATTCCAAATCTTAACACCAAGGGTTTGTTTTCTTCCTCATTTAATATTTGCCTAAACTTCTTAAGTCAGTTATAGTAACATCACAAAACAATGGAAAAAACTGAACATTGCTGCAATGCTAATAGAATGACATTTGGTTGAGAACTGCAAAAGCTGTCATTGCCTTGTGATTTACCATAGTCTTAACTCTTTCAAGAGAAGCTGGTGTGATGTACTGTCCTTACAGAGACTACGGCCCTCACCTAGATCTTCCCCCACTTTCTACTAGAATAGGAATATTCCCATTCACCTCTGGGTAGGTATGGATAGTAGCTGGTAGCTGTTGTTGAGAGGGAATTATTTTACAACAGACACAAGGAGACGTACTCTTGGAGAACCTTAAACTCTGAGGCTTTGCTAAGTGGCCAGAGCTGGGATGTGATCTTTCTCCCTTGTTGTTTATAAGTTTCAGCCTTATCCAATATGTCAAATTGAAATAGCTATAGTTCTATAACCGTAAAAAAAAAATCCTGTTAGAGCTGAGAGACTATCTGTGTTTCTTTCCTTCCCCCAGTTTATTAGTTTTTGGTCAAGATTTAGCCTGAGTCTTACAGCGTTTCTTTGTGGAATGCCCCACTCAAGTGTCTTCTTCACTGGCTAAATATGTTTAAAGCCATGGGTTTTAATGTAAGATACTAAAAGTTAGATTTGCTCAACTTTGTGAGTCCAAGCTGTCTCTCCCCCTTCCCCCGCATCAGGGTGCTGAACAAAATTGGAATCTCATGCTCAGGAAAGTTTCAAAAGAGAATAGCTTCAAAACTCTTCTCCCTATGACACTGAATGAGAGAGGAAAGGATTCTTGGGGATTGCCAATTATATACAGTAGCCTTATTACTGCTAATCACTGTCAATAAAAGGTCACTCCATTCCCCTCTCTTTGAGGAAAACAAAGAGAATGTATCTGATGAACTGGAATACTGGTCAGTATTGGGAAATTTTAATGTTGCATTATCTAATCAAACCTTGAGTGTACTGGTTCTGTGAACCACCTGAAAAAAGCAAATTAAACTTACTAAACATTGGTTGTGGTTTATCTGTTTATAGGAACCTGAATATATATGGGCTTTTACATTATTTTTAAGTGCTCCAAGTACTCTTGAGAAAATTTTAGTGGTTCTAGTAGAAAACAGGAAGGGCTCAAATGTTCAAAAAAAGCCAAGACCAGTTTTAATCTGACACCAAAAAAGAATGATGAACTTCTCCCCATTCCAACCAGCTAAACAGAAAATGAATACACATGTGGCAAGTTGGAAAACAGTTTAATGATCACTCACCAAGATCCATAGGAGAACTTTACATGTTTACAGGGATAAACTTTTCCACTCCTCCTCCTATCACTGTTCTTCATGGTAGAGTATCACAAGTCCAAGTTGTTGATCAAGTCCAAGCCTGGTTGGTTCATCTACTTAAAACCGGATGGAAGAAACAACCTAACTCATAGCAGCTTCATGCTTCAATGTGAAACCACCAAAGCTTTCTTGGAAAGATTTTCTCTCTGAAAGCAGCTTCCCTGTCTGGAAGATGCTTGAGGCCCATGTACCTTTCTTCTTCCAACTAGCCAAGAAACAGTTAAATACCTCAGAATGTCCGAAGAGGTGCCAATATTTAGTCAAGGCAAGTATGAAACAGGCTGCATGCCTTTCAGATGTGATGAATATCAGAGTTCTGAGAGAGACATTAAAATCATCATGGAACCCTTGGAGGGGTGAGGCACTAAAGCACCTGTGCAAAAGTCTCATGCAGTAGGAAGTCTGGAACCTGCACTTCTTCCTTCAGTACCAGCCTCTTCTAGGCTTCGTCTAGAAGAAGATGATTTTTTTGTGCTTTGAGTTGGGGATCTGCCCCTTCGACTTTAACCTCCGAACAGCCTCCCGCATATGTTTGGGTTGTAGTGGTGGCATCTCTCCCCACTTCTCACACACATCCAGTGCTAAACAGAGGACAAGAAGAAAGTTTCATTGTCGCACAAGGACTTATTAATCACATAATCCATTTGAATCCTGTAATTCTCATTAATCCTTCTTCAGCTCGCTAAGGAAATAAACTAAGACATTTTCCCTTCTTAAGAGAATGCTATAAAACTTATCACATTTGCTTTAGTGTAATATATAATCATCTGCTTAAAAAAAAATTCACTCACTGGAGATCAGCAATACACTCAGCCAGGTACCTCCTTGATGGATAGAAGACAGTTCCCAAGACTCATAACATCAGTGACAACTCCTCTTCATACCACACTCACTGGTTAGTCCCCAATGATAGCTTATATTGTCTTTAAATTGGCAACAGAAATGAGTAAACTCCATTGGATAAAAATATGGAGTAGGCTTCTGTTACCCTGGACCAAGAACTGGAATCCAGAGTTTTTTCACAGATGCTTCCTTGAGTCCCAGTATTAAAACTTTTGAGGAATAATTGTCATGCTTTCCTGAATACAAAGTGCCCCACTTGGTCAACTTCCCGTGCAAATGAAAACACCCACAGGTACTTTGTTAGGTCCCTTAGTATAGATATTCTTGAAAGTTAAGACCACCAGAGGTTTAATCCCATACATGTATCAACAACACTTACCTTCTTCCACCACCTCCCCGACGAAAACCTTGGAAATGCCGGACATAGCAATAACAACATTCTGAGACACAGAGGTGCCAGTGATCGACTGGATCAGCTTGAAATAAGGACAAAAACCATGATTAAGAAAAGTCAAGGACTGGCTTTAGAATATGGTACCCTTCAGAGTTTTGCACTAAACAAAATTTTTACTTAAGGCTGGATACTGAAATTAAGACTATTAAAGCAAAGATTCAGGTGTATAGCAATCCATTCTATATGTTTAGACCTTATCCCTGGAATACAAAACTCCAACTGATAATTGAGAGGCATGTTATTTTTGTTTTCCTGCATGAATGATCTACCAACTTAACACCTCACTTAAACCAGTGGACATAGTTGTTGCATCTAGTTCAACTCTCCTATCTGATGGAAATGAAGTGTGGTAGTCCGCGCTTACCCTTTTAATGGCTGCCTTAGGGAACGCGGACCGGCGGTACATTTCATAACGGTTCAGTTGTTCCTCAGAAAAAGAAGAAACCAGGATTCTATGCAAAGATTCAGATAATTAAGTTGGCTTACAACGATGAATGTTTAAGGTATATTATCACATTAATAAAAGCAAGTCTCAGACAATCAGAAAATGAATTTTTGAGGGGTCAATAGCATTAGGCTTGGCGCTTACAAGGAATGAAGATAAAGCATTTTTACTCTTAAGAAACTTGAGAAAAAGTGAAACACAACTTCCTTTCTACTTCATTAACAACAAAAACGTAAACTATAATGTTGGGATCACTATGTAGATTATGTTTTCAGCACTAGGCTCTCTCTTCCCCTAACTCTACCTTATTACATTTCACACTGATGGTAAAAATTTGATACATGAATTTATACTCAAACCAGTATTTTTTGACATTAACAGACTTGGGGGAAAATACTTGTAAAATACATGGAAAAGGGTTAATGCTCTTAATGCTTTCCAATAAATAAAAGATAGCAATTTTGAAAATAAGCAAAGGACATGAATAGGGAAGTTACAAAAATACTAATGACCAATACAGAGGGAAAAAAGTTAACCTTCCCTATTAGCCAAAGAAATTAAAATGCTAAACTAAAATAAGATAACATTTTTCATGAATCAGATAGGTGAGCATTATAAAGAATGGTATTAGTGGGGGGAGATGGGCATGAGGAGGGCACTTGTGGGGATGAGCACTGTGTGTTATATGGAAACCAACTTGACAATAAACTACTTGTAAAAAAAAAAAAGAATGGTATTAGTAAGAATGGGAGGACACAAACTCATTCATGCTGATAGAGTGTGAAGTGCAACCACCTTTCTGGAGAAGAATCTGGAAATGTGTATGAAGAGCCTTTGAAAATATTCAGACTGTCTGAACTGGCAATTCACTCCTGGGAGTTTATTTAAGGACTAAATGTTTAAGTAGGCAAAGATGTGCTCAAAGATGCTCATCATCATAATGTGAAAAGAAAAGAAAAAGAACTATAGGGATTGGTTAAATGATCACTCATCCACACAATGGAATACAATGCAGCCCTTGAAATTGATAATATATGGGCAGATTTACAACAAGAAAATATTTAGCTATAAATATTTAAAACATTTAAAACAAAATCTGAAAAAGTAGATAACCTAATATATACCCAGGGTTAACTCTGGGTGGTGGGATTATGGGTAATTTTTTTTCAGTTTTTCTGTATTCTCTGGCAGGTATGCAATGAGCCTATTAAAAAAAGTTATGAGCTATGTATAATTACTGACATGGAAAACATTCACCATATACAATGTGAAAAGCAGGTCACAAACAGTAACATCTTTGAAAAAATTTACTTCTGGATATATATGTATAGAAAATATCTTGGAGACTATCCCTCAAAATACTAAAAGTGTTGATCTCTGGTGATAAGAGGATATTTTTTCTTTCTATTTATTTATATTTCCTAAAATGTTACAAGAAAGTATTATTTGCTTTACCTTCTTTTGAGTATAAAAAAGGAAAAAAAAATTTAAAGGCCCCTCAAATTTATTAACTTTGTGTGGTCAAGTTAGAGACTTAAATGGGGAAAAAAATCAGAAAGTAACTTACTGCATCTTTTGAATCTCATCTTCATCCACCTTTTGCTTCTTCTCTTTCTTTTCTTTGGTATCTATTTTCATTTTTTTGGCTGCAGGAGTAAGTAAAGAGGAGTCTTCCCTTTCAACTGCTGTTAAATCTGAGATGTCCTGACTCTTGAGCTGAGAAGATGAAAAGAAACACTATTATATATTTGGCCTACTTTCCAGACTTGGGGAAGAAGGTAAGACTTTATTCTCATTACAACACAACAAATCCATTATTCAATAGTTTTTTGGTTCCAAGCACTGGCTGTACCATCGTGCGTAAGATACACTCTCTCTCCTTAAGAAGTTTATAGCACAGCTGTGGAAAGAAAACCAGCCAAAGAATCCAGCTTTCCAGTTTAGGTATATGATCATAGCTCTAGTACGTTTACAAAGGAAATGAAGTGCCAAGGATCATGAAAACCTCTCCCCTGCATTGAGCCTACTTTCCTGACCTCATCCTTTAGAGGGGATGTCAGAAAAATCCTCCCCATCCAGTCAGCTCTCCTGCCTCTAAATCTATACATCTCTTTATTGCTGATGATTCCATTTGGAAAGACTTTTAAAAAGGAGGCCCCTTCTCATCAAAACGGCATTTCTTTGGATTTGGAACTTTTAATAATTTCCTTTTTTTTTAAAGTAACCTCTACTCCCAGCATGGGGCTCGAGCTCATGACCCTGAGATCAAGAGTCATAGGTTTTATCAACTGGGTGAGTTATAGTTGGTCCTGGATTTGAAACTTTTGTTTTTCAATATATACTTTTTTTTTTAATAACATTTATTTATTTTTAAGAGACAGAGGACAAATGGGGGAGGGACAAAGAGAGAAAGAGACACAGAATCTGAAGCAGGCTCCAGGCTCTGAGCTGTCAGCAGAGCCTGACACAGGGCTCAAACTCACAATCTGTGAGATCATGACCTGATTCGAAGTCGGACACCTAACTGGCTGAGCCACCAGGAGCCCCTAATATATACTTTTTAGAGAGAGAGAATCTCAAGCAGATTCCACACTGACAGCACAGAGCCCGATGTGGACTCCAACTCATGAACCGTGAAATCATGACCTGAGCTGAAATCAAGAATCAGATGCTCAACTGACTGAGCCACCCAGGTGCCCATGGATTTGGAACTTTTAATTGAGTTTCTCTCACATGTAGTGCTCTTCTCTTATCTTTCAGTTCTACTGTATCATGCAAATGTTTCTCACTGCTAGATTGTAAACCTTTTGATGATAGGTTTGTCTCTTTATCTCTCCCCACATAAGCATTTAACATAGGTTTACTCATGCTAGATGTTTAATAGTAATTAAAATCCAAACTTTGTCCCCTCCAACTTAATATAAAATCAAAAAGCAACAAACTTAATTAATGGGATTTAACGTATATTTTTCTTAAGAGGAACTCACATAAACTCATACAGGAATATGAGGGGGTAGGTAAAAGTGAAGGTAAGTGTATCTTTAAAAACGTTTTCAATTTCTTCTCTAGTTAACTATTTATACAAGTTTTCTAACCTCTCTGCTTGAATTTTGGTGATTTATATTTTCCTTAAAAATGAAAAATTTTTCTTAGATTTTAAAATTTATTTGGCCTAAAATCTGAACATCAAATATTTCTGGTTTATTCTGTTCTTTTTCTGGTTTCTTGAGTTGGGTGCTTATTTTCAGCATCTCCTATTTATTAATACAAATATGTAAAGCTATGAATTTTTCTTTAAATATGGCTTTGGTCAAAGCCCATATAATATGATGGTAGTGTTCTCTTTGCTAATTTCTTTAACCTAAGGACTATTTATAAAACAGTTTTAAGTCCTGGGTGTTAGTTTATTTGGGGGGAGTGGAAGTTGAGAGAAGCTTTTTGTTAATTTCACACTTATTGCACTGTGGTAATAGGATGGGGCCTATTTTGATTTTCACTTTTAAGAGTTTGTGTTCTTTGTGGCATGGTATATAATCAATTTTTAGTTTTTATTTTTTTAATGTCTATTTATTTTTGAGAAAGAGAGAGGGAGACAGAGCACGAGTGTGGAGGCGCATAGAGAGAGGGAGGCACAGAATTTGATGCAGGCTCCAGGCTCTCAGCTGTCAGCACAAGCTTGATACAGGGCTCAAACCCACGACGCATGAGATCATGACCAGAGCCGAAGTCAGATCCTTAACTGATAGCCACCCAGGCGCCCCAGTATATGATCAATTTTTAAAGTTAACTTAATTAACTTTAAAGTTTAAAGTTAATTTTAAATTAACTTTAAAAATATTTAAATAAAAAAAATTTTTTTAAATAAAAAATGTTTAAGTTTTGAGGGAGGGAAAGAGAGAGGTAGGGAAGGAGTGCATTTGCACACACGCAAGTCGGGGAAGGGCAGAGAGGGAGACAGGAGACTGAAAATCCCAAGCAGACTCTGCGCTGTCAACAGGGAGCCCCGCGAGGGGCTCCATGTCACAAACCCTGAGATCATGCCCTGAGCCGATATCAAGAGTTGGAAGCTTGCTTAACCAACCAGCCACCCAGATGCCCCTGGTATATGATCAATTTTTAAAAGTGTTTCAGTCAATTTGGGGCGCCTGGGTGGCTCAGTCGGTTAAGCGTCGGACCTTGGCTCTGGTCATGATCTCATGGCTCATGGGTTCCAGCCCCAAAGAAGCTCTGTGCTGAAGCTCAGAGCCTGGAGCCTACTTCGGATTCTGGGTCTCCCTCTCTCTCTCTGTAACCCACCCCCACCTGTCGTGCTCTCTCTCTCTCTCTCAAAAATAAACAAACATTTTTAAAAAAGTGTTTCAGTTAGAAGTATCAAAAAGTATCTTCTGTTGGGTGCAAATTTCTATATGTAGAGAGTTCTTAGTTCTTCCAGAGCCAATTATTACTCAAATCCTCTATGTCCTTCAGATCTTTTTAAAAGGTTCCTTCTTAAAAAAGTTTCATCACATTTTTCTTTTCTTTTTTAATGTTTATTTTTTTAGTGAGCGAGAGAGCATGCATGCACAAGTGGGAGAGAGGCAAAGAGAGAAATCCCAAGCAGGCGCCTTGCTGACAGTGCAGAGCCCAATGCAAGACTTGAACTCAGGAACCCATGAGATCATGACCTGAGCTGAAAGGAAATGTCCCATGCTCAACCATCTGAGCCATCCAGGCACCCCCACATTTTTCTAAAAGTTCTTACTTGATATACTTTGATGCAACTTAATGCTCTGAAAGGCTATTTCTATCTAATCCAATGTCCTCCCCGTAATGTGTTTAAGTCCCTCCGAAGTTTTTTTTTTTTTTTAATATTTTTATTTATTTCTAGGAGAGAGAGAGAGAGACAGCGTGAGCAGGGGAGGGTCAGAGAGAGAGGGAGACACAGACTCTGAAATAGGCTCCAGGCTCTGAGCTGGCAGTCAGCACAGAGCCCGACGCGAGGCTAGAACCCACAAACTGCGAGATCATGACCTAAGCGAAAGTCGGACGCTTAACGGACTAAGCCACCCAGGCGCCCCACAGAAGTTCTAAGACTCCAAGATTCCATCTCTAGAAATGGAACCCAGAGAACGCTGAAATTCTAGTCCCCTGACTGATGCTCAGTAGGCAACACTGCTGAGCTCTTGGGGTGGCACAACTAATGGGTTTGGTGTGTTTATGCTATAGAGTCCCTGGGACATTGACACCCAGGTCACTAGTCCTAGTTAAATGTCCCAAGAGGGTAAAAACATGACTAAACCAGTAACTCCGTAAAGGTTTCCTTTATCGACTCTGCAGCATATGACACATTGAGCAACATCTAGGAAAAACATTTCGGTCAAAGGGATCCGAGGAATCCTGGGTTCTAGCTCTTGCACTAAGTCTTTAACATCAGATCCCAATGTCCTCACCAGGAAAACCAAGAGGCTCTGTAAAATTCCCTTAGGGGCGGCCAGAGTGGCTCTGCCTAAAAGCATGGGACTGTTGATCTCAGGGTCCTGAGGTCCAGCCCCACGTTAGGGGTAAATTTACCTAAATTAAATTTAAAAACTCTCTTAGAAGTAGCTTTACTATCTAGAGGTAGGGATTAAAAGTATTAACCCAGAGGCTGGGGCTCGGAAACGGAATTAGCATATAGTTTTGTCTCCTCCCTCTCTGCACCCATCTTGGCAGATCTAGAGGGAGTCCCGGTGAGTTCGAGTTATCTCAGCTTGGCAGAGAACAACCAGGAAGCCGGTCGAGCAAGTACTAACGCAACATCGGACTACTCTTCTGACCTCATCCACACAGCTCTCCCTACCTCGCCTTCCTCGGCCGCGGCTTCTTTCAAATCCGCATCTCCGTCCCCATCAGTTTCCTCCGGGATTCCGTCTGTATCCGTGGCCCCGGGGCCCCCGGGAGCAGCAGCCGTTTCTTCTGACTCCCCTGTCTCCCCATCTTTTCCCGTGGGCGACTCGCAGGCATTATCCATAGCAGCAAGGAAAAGAAGGGACAGATCGCAAGCCTGCCAGACTCTGCAGCTACAGACGCAGTCCTGGCAGGCTCTGGAGCTCGGGACTGACTGAGCCAGAGAAGCCCAGAAGCTTACTTCCTATCGTCGCGCTACTATGACGTCACACCTACGGCTCCTCGGAGGGGTCAGTTTGAGGCACGCGTAGAGGACCTCACGGGCTCCGTTTTGACTGATTTGCTGGTGGTTGGAGAGGGAAAATTGAGGGTACGGAAATCAGTTTATGGGCTTCCCACCCTGGGAAATCAGCAGTTGTAAAGGAGAGTTGTGTTGTTTAATAGACTTTTCCCCCTTTCCTTTATGCCTTTCTAAAAACGCAGGTAACTCTTTAATCCGCTTTCCTCAGTAAAGTTTGGGGACGGGAGAAGACTCATTTCCGTTGTACGCCGGTGTCTTAGGTTGCGGCTGCCTGGTAAACTTTTAGGCAGGGACTCAACCTCGTACATTTCAATTGGCTAGAGACCGTGGTGCTGTGTGAATTGCCAGCATTTCCTTTTGGCTCCTCAAGCACCTAAATAAACAAAGGTCATACAGCTTGAACATAATTGATCCAACCCATTTATTCACTGCATATCTGTTGATCGCCTACTTCGAACTAGGAACAGTTCTAGTAGCAAAGACAATATATACTTTCTACCTAATTAAATGATGTTTCCAATTCACCGGTACTCAATATCCAGGTCGTTTTCACAAACCTGACATATGTCAGTTCAGTTAATTCCATCAAAAGTAAGAGGAAACATTCTACCGGGAAGGGAAGTCCTGTCTTTGCAGGTTTCACTTTAACGAGCCTTTTTCAGAGATTGGGACCATGAAGAAGAGGAGATATTTCTATTTAAAAATTTTCCTCTCTCCCCTCATTGAGGTACGGAGCTGGACATTTTATTCACCTCTTTATCACTAGGTCCCAACATCCATCACATATTACTTTATGCGTGCTGAAAGAATGAACTTGGAAATGTAGGTGCGCGTTACCATATTTCTCTCTTTGTTTCCACGCTGCCTGGATGAATTACCGTATTTCCTGTCCTGTGGGCTCCCAAAACCTTGGGGGAGGAAGCGCACTTCGGGAAGCGCATACAGGTGGGTCCCGTTTGTTCCCTAACACCTGTACAGCGAGTATCTACTAGGCGCTTTCCTCTTGCCCCTGGAAGCCTATCCCGGCACGAACCGGTTCGCTTCCCGCTGATCAAAGCCACCTGCACCCGACGGCCGGGCCCCGCCCAGCTAGGTGGGCAAGGGGGCGGGGCGCGGGGGCGCGGTGACGCGTGACGCCAGATCCCGGAAGTGACGCGCTCCTGGGNTGCGTTGCCCGGAGACGGAAAGTTTGGGAGCCGGAGCAGGCTCGGCTGCGGCCCCGGGAAGGGGGTCCAGGGAGGCGGTGGCCCTGGGGATGGGGAAGGAGCAGGAGCTGCTGGAGGCGGCCCGCACCGGGCACCTCCCGGCCGTGGAGAAGCTGCTGTCCGGGAAGCGGCTCTCCTCAGGCTTCGGGGGCGGCGGCGGCGGCGGCTCCTCCGGG
>NW_027528611.1:3580588-3683769 GCF_008692635.1 Crocuta crocuta | reverse complement strand
ATGCTCCTGAGAGGTCGGGGCTCCAGAGACCCGGGCGAGCGGGTTTGCCGAGTGCCACGGGTCGAGGGCGGGCGGCCCGCGGGGTCACGAGCGCCGGTGCAGGTCGGCGCGGCGCCGGGCTCTCGTCTCGGCTGCGGAGAATGGTGGCAGTGCCCGGGTGGCAGCCTGCGCCGCATGGCACAGCCCGGCTTCACCGTCGCCCGCGGTCGGGTGCCAGCTGTCGTATCTCACAAGCCACGTTAGAGCAGAGAAATATTTATTTGAAATCTCCCTCACCTCCTGCAGAAACTCCCGCGCCTTCCAGACTCTCACCGCTCCCCCGGAGGAAATTCTCTTGATTCCCTTCTTGGGAACTTGGAACCTTCCACCCCGCTCCGCAGGACCTGGCTTTCCGCAGGACCTGGCTTTTGTTGTTGATATTAAAATTGTGTCTGGATTTATCACGTTCAAAGTGTTCTTTTAGCCCCTCTTGTGTTTGAAGCTCAAATTCTAGTTTGTTGCAGGGAACCTCATTGGATTAATCTCTTTAAGGGGCATATGCGAGATTCATCAAGGGGTTTATTCATCAAGAAACAAAGCTTTAGAAAGACTTGCTTAGGAAACTTAGGGGTGCTTTAAACTTCTCTGAGATCTGTTGTTAAAATAAACACTTGAATCCAGAGCTGGTAAGGACGGAGAAAGGTCACTTTTGTGTGGCTTGGAGGGGGGATTGGAGGTGCTTTGTCAGTGTGAGTAAAATGTGTTGGTTCAGCAGCACTTTCATAGCCTGTTTTCTTTTCCTTCCTTGTTCTTTT
Source organism: Crocuta crocuta (assembly GCF_008692635.1). NCBI lineage: Eukaryota > Metazoa > Chordata > Mammalia > Carnivora > Hyaenidae > Crocuta > Crocuta crocuta. The sequence continues at coordinate 3,682,975 of NW_027528611.1, read as the reverse complement.
GAGGTTTTTAAGAAGTGGAAGTTCATTTAGAAATGGCTTCGTTGGCTTTTGTTCCCCATTGGTTTATGTAACTTCAATTTGAGTGAGTTTGGACCAGAGAAGCCCAAGGCTCTAATAAATTGTTACGTATTAAGCACTGAGTACAGAGCCAGGTCTACACAGGAAGATTTTTAAAAGGGCATAGGAGGGGTGCCTGGGTAGCTCAGTCGGTTGAGCGTCCGACTTCCGCTCAGGTCATGATCTCCCAGTTCTTGGGTTTGAGATCCCACGTCCCGCTCTGTGCTGACAACTCAGAGCCTGGAGCCTGCTTCCTTCAGTGTCTCCCTCTCTCTCTGCCTCTCCTCCATTTGCGTGTGCGTTCTCTGTCTCTCAAAAATAAAAATAAACAAACAAAAAAAGCGGCATAGTAGAACTCTCCCCATGAGTTCTCTGGGGAGGTTAAAACCAGTGCCGTTTGCCAGGGTTTCTCCAGTCCCCAGAACAGTGCTGTCACACAGTTGGTACCCAGGATTCATTGAATAAATAAAAGTATCAATTAGAGGATGACAGATTTCTCAATAAAGTGATGGTTGTACTCGCTGCAGTTGTTAGTAGTTCAGCAAAATGAGACAAAACTTAGGGAATGAGATGGAAATCAGGGCTAGGAGGAGACTTGAGCTGGCTTTGGAGGACATGAGGATTTAGATAGGTAGAGTACAGTGAGAGCATTCCAGGTTGGCAAGCTATGATCGGAGGCATAGAAGCAGGAAAAAGACTTATTTGGTGCTAGTAGGGCACTAGAAGAACTTCCTTCTAGCAGCCTTGAGTTTTGGGGCATGATAAAGGGTAATAATAATGAATGGGTCCACTTCCATCTTTTCGAGTGACTTAGTCTTTCTTATGTTTATAGTCCCAGCCCCTAGATCAGTGCCTCACAACTGATAAATGTACTTTGAATGCATGCATTGGGTTTTGAATCTTCCCTGGATTACTTTGATATTTCTGCACTTGTGATGTCTGAGAGATGAGAGAAAGACCATACATGTTCAGAGGTGCCAGTCTCTCATTAGTTGAATAATGTAGCATTTGGAGTTTTGCCAGAAGATACCTTAACCCCTAGTATATCCTGCTGAAGTGAGACACTTGCACATATCTCCCACCTTCAAGTACAGGTCAAATTACTCTTGGGGCTCACACTTTAGAGACTGTTAACATTTTGCTGAGGATTGAGCTGCCGTGTAGTTAAGCAAGACTAGGAAATCTTTGTTGACCACAATATTTTTTCCTTTTGGTCTCATGCTAATAAGTTCAGTTTCTGTCCTAAAGTGTGGATGGTGTCCTCCACACCCTTGCATAAGACACCGGATTCCTGACTTGCTCTCATGTCTCTAATAGAGATGGTAGGTGGCCTGAGAGCTGCCCTAACCTCTCATCCCTGGAATCCGTAGGGGCAGGGAGGATCTGCACGCAATAGTTACACTAGGTGTGTCATTAATTAGAGGTGATTCTGGTTCAATCTAGTGAAAGATTTCTGAGCAAATGATACTGTGTATTTAAATAGTCCCTAGGTCAGCATCCCCTCCCTTTTTAGATTTGGAAATAGTAGAGGGTAGGTTCCCCGTGCCCACACTCCTCAACTCAAGGGCCCTTAACAGGAGCTAGGGAATTGTAGCTTCATACAATTTGCATTAGCTGCCGTGTCGTACCCCTACTAGTACTGCCAGCTGTAACCTGTGTTTGTCCAGCTGTTTGAGTGACCCAGTAAAGCTGGCAAGAAGAGGTGCTTACAGCTGCATCAGGTATAAATGTTCCAAACCACATGTGTGTTTGTCTGTTCATTTATTTATGACTCTCCTTCCCTAGTTCCACAAAGGCTTTGTGCTTATTCTGAAGCTACAAAATGCCCCCACTCTTACCCCATCTCTTTTCTTTTATACTTCTTGTGCTTAGGTCTTAACTTCTTACAGCGNGCCCAATGACCCTAATACACACAGATCTCTCAGGCTTCTACTTCTTTGGAACCAATCGTCTGTAGTCTACAGTAGCTTCCTGGCTCATTCTTTACTTGCCTGGCTTCATAGTCTATTGCACTGGCCTGCCAGTATGATGTTTACATATAGTAACCCTCACCAGTCGAGAATATCCCTGAGAATCAGAAAGTCAGCAAAAACTGCTACTAGGAAAAAAAAAAGTTGTTATGAACTTCATGTCTTTCTGACCTTTTTTTATTTACTGCACGTTTATTCAGAGGCAGTGTAGTATCATGATTAAGACTACTTGTTCCCAGGGCGCCTGGGTGGCTCAGTCCGTTGAGCATCTGACTTCACCTCAGGCCATGATCTCACTATTTGTGAGTTTGAGCTCCACATCAGGCTCTGTGGTGACAGCTCAGAGCCTGGAGCCTGCTTCAGGTTCTGTGCCTCCCTCTCTCTCTGCCCCTCCCCTGCTTATTCTCTCTCTCTCTCAAAAATAAATAAATATTAAAGAAGAAAAAGGCCACTTGTTCTGTAGTCAGACTGCCTGAATTCATAGTGTACTGCCATCACTGGCTAGCTGCTTGATTTTATTACAAATTACTCAATCACTTGGAGCCTCAGTTTCTCCATCTGTAAAATGGGGATACTATTGTTTGCCTTCTAGGTATTGTCTTAGATAATGTGTGTAAGACACTTTCCACAGTTTCTGGCACATTGTGAATGCTCACTGTTACCCATCCTCAGTTCAGTTCAGCACATATAGTTTTGCCATACTGCCCCCGGTGTGTGCAAAGTACCAGACTAGACACATTTTAAATGGTGTTCTTTCACACTTGGGTATGTGTTTTCCAGGTCATGGCAGATTAGAAACTGTAAATAAGAGAGAGAACCTGCTTAGGCAGGCACATTAGTGCTGTTCATTTACCCAGTGTTTACCCGTTTTCTACTTTTGTGCCAGGCTGATTGCTAGATGCATTGCCAAGTTTATCTCAGACCTGGCACAGAGTAGGTGCTTTATCAAAATTAGTCCCTCTCCTGATACGTAGTCTGTTTCCTTATAGCGTTTATAGTAGTAGGATATGTCCATGTGACTGATTGACAAAATAAGAGACAGAAAAAGCCATTAAAATCTATCATAGCTTTCTCCATCCTCGGTAATTTGAAACTCTTACTATAGATGTCCATAGCCTTACACACCTGCGTAGGACCCAAGCATCATTGTACTATATCTTAGTGCTGTAATTTCTGTTTATTATGACTCTTAGCCATCAAATACAGATTAAGTTATATGCAACGTAGTGTGTCAGTGGAAGTAGGAAAAACATATTTTAGTTTTTTATCCAAAATGATTCAAATATAATTTTTGTTACTTAAAGTAGATTACTTAGAAGCATAGTTATTTGAAATGTCTAGTCCTAGAGAGGTTCTGAAAGTATTACATAATACTGTCTCATTTTCTGATTTTTGAACAAGCGCATGCCTTCGGTTGGTAGCTTGGGACGGGTGCCCCTAGACTTCTGTTTAGCTCATGGTATTTTTCAGCCCTGGACACAAATTCTCATGTAATGGAGAGTTTGATGTGTTGATGGTTGTAGTGAAACTGCTGATTTCCAGGAAAGCAAATTCTATATGAGAAGACCGTAAAATTTGGGTTAGAAGCAAATTCTATCAACTAAAAGGCAAAAAAGACCTGAGACAAGAAAATGTTACAAGAAATCCTCATATGTTGACTTAACACTTTATTGAATTATAAGCTAAATACTGATGTATGTGAAAGGTGTACAGTAGAATGCATTCCCGAGGGTTCAGAAACACTAAACCAAAGGCTAGGATTGAGGAGTAGATGTGTGATGGTTTATAGGAGCATTCTCTACTTAATTTCTCAAGCATGAGAAGAGTGGATAAGAACAGAAGAAGCCAAGGAGGCCTGCTGGAGAAATCAGAAAATTTATAGACAGTAGCAATAAGTGCAGTTATAAACTAGTTTTTACTCTACCATTTGAGGTGAGGAAGGAGACTATCCAGAAATAGCCACCACCAGTTTCCCAAAAATATGAAATAATTTTTTGAAATAAGGGTTGAAGAATGAAAACTTTTGAAAAATGGACCCCACTTTGGGGACAATAGAGTTCTTCCAATGTCAGAAGATATGACAACTTATTGTTTTTAAGAACGTTATTGTTCTTAAAAAAACCTAGTTTTTTTGTTCCTAAAAAACTTGTTATTGTTCTTAAAAAAATGTTATTGATCTTAAAAAAACTTACTTTTTTAAGATAGTTTTTAAGAATGTTTTTGAGAACGATTCCTACACTTTATGTAGGAATTTATGTAAGGAGTTCGGACTTAAAAAAAAAAAGTGGTTAACACAACCATCCCATTTAAATGGTCCTTCATTCACCCCCCAGAATGGATGTGTAGCTCAGAAACAGTAATGACATGACAGCCTTTTCATGCTGGCCCTGTTACTTTTGCCCTCCTGCAGTGCCAGATTTCTTTTGAATATGCCTAATCTGAGCAAAATGATATTAACATCCTAAGGAAGAAGACAACACTGACTAAGGATTGTAGAATGCGAGGCCCTGAAGCAGGATCTCATGGACTTACGTGATCTAAGTTCTGGCTCTTTCCAAGAGAATGTAACAAAACAAACCAACCAACAAAACACAACTATCCATTAAGATAACAGTCCTACATGTTTCACTAATGCTTTTCAATTCATTAAAAATGCTTTTTTTAATAATGTTTTTTAAAATTGATTTCTGAGAGAGAGAGAGACAGCATGAGCAGGGGAGTGTCAGAGAGAGAGAGGGAGATACAGAGTCTGAAGCAGGCTCCAGGCCCTGAGTGAGCTGTCAGCACAGAGCCCGACGTGGGGCTCGAACCCACGAACCGTGAGATCATGACCTGAGCCGAAGTCAGACGCCTAACCGACTGAGCCACCCAGGTGCCCCTAAAAATGCTTTTTAAAGAACTTCTTAATATACTTCTTTTAAGTATCTTTTATTGGGATAGCAGCCCTTTTATTTTGGAATAAATACCTTTTTGCTTTCTTTATTTTTATTTATTTTTATTTTTTTTAATGTTTTATTTATTTCTAGGTGAGAGAGAGAGACAGTGTGAGCAGGGGAGGGTCAGAGAGAGAGGGAGTCACAGACTGAAACAGGCTCCAGGCTCTGAGCCAGCAGTCAGCACAGAGCCCGATGCGGGGCTCGAACCCACGAACCGTGAGATCATGACCTAAGCGAAAGTTGGACGCTTAACTGACTAAGCCACCCAGGTGCCCCCCTTTTTGCTTTCTTTAAAACAGACTATGACTCGTGTGGTTAGTTTGTACCTAAAAATCTAGGGAGTGCCTAATCTTAAGCTGAGTAAGGGATGTACATGTAGGAAAAGATAATTTAGGGGCACCTGGGTGACTTAGTCGGTAAAGGGTCTGACTTGAGCTCGGGTCATGATCTCGCTGTTCAGGAGTTTGAGCCCTGCATCAGGCTCTGTGCTGGCAGCTCAGAGCCAGGAGCCTGCTTGGGATTCTGTCTCCCTCTCCCTCTGCCCCTCCCCTGCTCGTGCTCTGTCTCAGTCTCAAAAATAAACAAACATTTTTAGGAAAGAAAGAAAAAGATAATTTAACAAGTTTGAAAGGTCAGACATCCCTCCTTTTCTCAATTCTCTAATTGAAGTTGAGTTTTTACTGTCTTAGTTACAAAAATTAGAGACTGGAAACAGTGAAACAGTCTTGTGGTCTGAAGAATTTGAGTTGTAGCCAGTCAGCGTCAGCATGTTCACTTTCCCTGGGAGATTATGATCCCAGTGAAAGTTGCATCCTTGGCCAGAAAAATCCCTTCAGAAGGTTCTTTTTTTTTTTTTTTTTTTCTTCTTCTTCTTGGTTTGTTCACCCCCAACAGCTGTGAATTTTGGTTTGCAGAAGGAAGTCAAGGCTATTTCTACCCTGGTTTTCAGCAGGAAAGGTAAATTAGTAGGTTTTATAGCCCAGAGACACCAAGGAAACCCCGAAAGTAGATAGTGGAGAGTTTGTTCTTGGAAATGTCAGGCTCTCCTGTGGGTAGAAACTTGGTCTCTTCTGGACAGCTCTCAGAAAATGTTCCCCACGCTGATTTCCAAAAGATTACTGGGAGATTTTCTGTGGTATAGAAAATTATATTGTTACATTCATAGAACATCTTCAAATAACTTTGGTGTGGTTAGAGTTAACAGTAGTAATACTAGAAATTATATGTTGTGGCTTCATATTTATCCTTTCTTAGTAATTTGTAGATCAAGTTTGTTTAGTTTACAAATAAAAAAAAAAGAGTTTTTAAAACAAGCCAGTTGTCTCTGCTTTACTTGTGATGTTATTACCGCTATTAAAAATGGTGGAGATGATCCAGGAAGCAGAACTGCCCTGTGGATTACTTAACTCATGAGGGTTTAGCATGGCTGCAGAGGTCAGGCTCTGACCCAGCCCTGCCTTGTGAGAAGGCAAGTTACATAACCTCTCGGAGCATCTGTCTTTATATGTACAGTGGGCCTAGGATAGTATCTGCTTCCTGAAGCAGGCATCACATGAGCTAAACTGTGGAAGGCACGTAATGTTTGGTAAACCTTGGCTGCTAAAACCATCTGATGGGAGCCCAGTGCTTGCTGCGTTTGATAAACTGGAATGATAATTCTCTTGTTAAGGACATATTTTATATCAATGCTGTTTTAAAAGTTGTAATAATTGATAGCAGGAGCTCCCAAACTTTTATTTGTGAGTCTCATTTTTAGAAGCCTAAAAATGGTAATGGTGGCAAGTTACGGACTGATACAGGTGCACAGTGTTTTGTGTGAGACCTTGGGGTTTAGTATCCAGAATTTGGGGGTTGTTGGAGAGTACTAGTAAGCCCCTAGTGGAATCTGGCTCAACACCCTGACACATTGCATCCCTGCAGTGACATCTGTCAGTATTCACAGTAAAGGGGATAAAAATATGAAGCAGGTCTTGATCAGTTTAGGGCAGGTTTTGTACCTAAGCAAGTTTGCTGGTAACTTTTAAAACTTTATTTTCAGAGACTTTTGGATATCTGAATTGTAAATGAGAGATTATGGACCTCTACATTTAGTCTAGAAAAATTGCTAGATACATAAAAGCACAAAGAAAATAAAATCATCTGTAATCCCACCACCTGCTGGAGTTAGCTGTTGCAATTTTCATGTGTGTTCTTTGGTCTTTTGTCTGTGCTTTTACTAGAAATGACACTGTTCTGTACATACTTTGCCTCATATTTTCGCTTACTATATTACAAACAACTTTCATTTTCTCTTCAACCTCATTTTAAATGAGTGAGTGGTATTCCACAGTGTATATGGACTGTAATGATTGGCCCTTGTTTGCCATTAGATAGGAGTTTTTTTTTTCATTTTCTGCTATTGGAACAGCACTGGGATATACAATCTTGTAGATACAATTTTGTGCATACTTGTGCTTCTGACATTTTATATAGTCAGGATAGTAGATGTAATTTGAGTAGTCAACCATGGCAAGAATCACCTATGCAATTGTATTTGAGGACTCTTACAGTAAGAGTTACATCTTTTGGGTCCTTGTGATTGAGAAGTAATGTATTGATCTATGGCTGCTAATGCTACTTACATTTAGAAAGTTACCTTTGTGCAGGCATAGGATTTTTAATGGTCAAGTTGGGACCTCTCGGGTCCTTCTTCTGAGGCTGATGTTTAGAAGAGGGCCATTTAATAACACCAGTGCATGAAGCAATATGCTCGAAGCAAAATGAGACAAAAGCTGTTTTCTTTTGTTGTTCTAGCTTTTATTTTGGGAAATTTCAAACATACAGAAGTCAAGTGAATAAAATAATGAATCCTCACATACCTTATGTACCCATAAAACAATTATCAGCATATGGCCAATTTCGTTTCTCTTTATCACCCCCCAGCTAAATTATTATTGTTATTATTTTAAATTTTATTTGAGAGACAGGGGGAGAGAGAGGAGAGAGAGAGAATTCAAGCAAGGGGAGAAGAGCAGAGGGAGAGAGAGAGGGGGAGAGAGAAAAAGAATCTGAAGCAGACTCCTGACATGGGGCTTCATCTTACAAATGTGAGATCATGACCTGAGCTGAAATCAAGAGTTGGACTCTTAAGTGACTGAGCCACCCCAACTAAATTATTTTGAAGAGAGGCCAAATATTGTATTACTCAAGTACATATCTTTAAAAGATAAAGATTCTTTAAAAAATATTCTCAATACCATTATTTCTCATCTAAAAAATGGCAGTTCCTTAAAATCACCAAATGTTTAGTTAGGGTTCAAATTTTCCATATTGTCTAAAATATTTTTTATTTTACAGTTGGTTCGTTCAAATCTGTAAAAACCTTGTATTTGTTTGATGTATCTGTGAGTCTCTTTAAATCTGTGAGTTTCATCTCTGTCATTTTTTCTTTCTAGTTTATTTGATGAAGAAAAAGGGCATTTGCCCCATTTCCCACAGTCTGGGTTCTGCTAATTGGATCTCTGAGGTGTCATTTAGCATGTTCTTCTGTTCCCTCTATTTCCTGTAAGCTGGAAATTGGATCTAGAGACTTGGTCTGATTCAGGTTCAAATTTTTTGGCAGGGTTTCTTCCTACGGGTGTTGTGTGCTTTCTTCAGTTGAGTCTTTCTTCTTTTTTTAAATATATACATATAGAGAGAGGGGGGAAGAAGATCTGAAGTGGGCTCTGTGCTGAAAGGCTGACATCAGCGATCCCAATGTGGGGCTCAAACTCTGGAACCATGAGGTCATGACCTGAGCTGAAGTCAGATGCTCAGCTGACCGAGCCTCCCAAGTGTCCCGAGTTTGTATTTCTTGTGATGGTGGCAGCCATTGAAGATCACTGTCTAGACCATGACTTAATTAAGAGTTTGCAAAATGGTGATATTTCATTTCTATTTTATGTTCTTCACTTACTATGTGGAGTACTTTTTAGAGAGAAACCTCCTGTTATCAACTACTTGGTTATCCTGAGATACAGTTTGTTCAAGAAAGATGAGTTGAACGCTTGATTCTTTTCTGTTTTTTACGAGTTTTCAGATCCATTTGGTTTCCTAGTAGTCTTCAGTGGTGCCTAATGAGGTTTTTTTGTAAATATCATTATGAACTCATATTTAAACATATTTATGTTTCAGTAATAACCTTTTAAAAATGTGTTCTGAGATATGACAATTTTATTTTACTGTGAAAAGCAGTTGAATTGGTTTATAATGAGTGGTGTTGCGTGTGTTTGTGTATCTTATTTGAGTGATATTTCTACTCAGAGTCNTCATCTGGTCATTTGCAAATCAAGTGTTCTAATCTTTGAGAGTATAGATTAGTTCAGCTAGCTTCCAATCTTTTTTCTCTTAAGCTTCCTGCTGGCCATACATGGCCCTATAGATGACAAAAGACTTTAAAAAGCATGTTTGAGGGACTTGAATAACCAAATTCCTTAGGTTGCACTTATGGAAGACCAACTTTAAATAGTGTTTTCCCACCAGCTTTATGGGTTGACTCTCAATAAGAATCTAGATCTGTTTAGCTGACTTGTTACTTAGATTATTCAGTCTTGTTAACTCTGAATATGTTTCATGGTATTACTCTTTCTATATAAACATTGAAGTGTGGGTTGAATTGTCTTTTATTAAGCACATATACTAAGCACATTTCTCTCAGTACTTACTGTTGATTTTGAATTTATTGCATCGGGAGTTCCCATTCACAGCCCTGATTTTGAGTTCCTGTTCTGACATCTGTGTACTTTTCTTGGTTTGGAGCTTAACTATGTACAAAAGCATTTCTTTTGTTATATTTTATTCACTGGTATTTTATGCTTGGAGTACAGGTGGGAAGTTTGGGTCTGAGTCCTTCTGCCTTGGCCCAGATCTCCCCATTGACTAGCCATACAGATACTACATTATAGGGTCAATTTAAAAGTGATAAAAGCAGGGACGCCTGGGTGGCTCAGTTGGTTAAGTGTCCAACTCTAGATTTCAGCTCAGGTTATGGTCTTGCGGTTCTGGGGAATGAGCCCCACATTGGGCTCTGTACTGGCAGCATGGAGCCTGCTTGGGGTTCTCACTCTCTCCCTCTTCCCCCTCCCCTGCTCATTCTCTCTCTCTCAAAATAGGTAAATATGTTTTTTTTGTGATAAAACCAGCACATGGAACCATTTATTTTTTCTTTTTGATAGTTTTTGGGACAGTCAGAGCTCTACTTTAGAGAGATTTCAGCCTCTATTAGGCAATGAGAGCATCCAGCACCATTATACCGATGGATTTCACAGCACTTTTATGTTGGGCTCTCACCTTCTTTTAAGAGCATTTTCATTAGTTAAGATGAAAAATACAAGTAAAAGTAAGAGGGGGCACTTGGGTGGCTTCAGCCAGTTAAGTATCTGACTCTTGGTTTCGATTCAGGTCGTGAAGTTATGGTTTGTGGGTTTGAGCCCCACATGGGGCTGTCAGTGCAGAGCCTGCTTGGTATTCTGTCCCTCTCTCTCTCTGCCCCTCTCTTGCTCACTCTCTATCTCTCTCAAAAATAAATATTTTAAAAAATACAAGAGAAATATACTGAACTTCTTTACTCAGGATGGAAAATGTAGCTTAAAACACTCAAGCTTCACACAGTGCCAAGCAGTTATCAACACCTTTGAGTTGGAAGGTGCATGATTCTTAGAAGACTGAGGCTGTAGCTCTGTCTCCATGTGATGGGGCTTGTCCTTTGTCATGACTACACCACATGCTTATCCCTGCCAGTGGTGTCTAGAGGCAACATGATGTATGGGCTCAGTCAGTCCTTTTACTGTGACTGGGAAAGCAGCTGATAATACCACTAATAACACCAGTTGTCAGCACTTATTGAGCATTCAGTGGTACTGGATAAGTAGCATTGATTTTTACATTTGAAAGGCACTGTCAAGTGCTGGTCTTTACAAGGATTAAGAGACTTAAAAAAAAATGTTTTTATGTTTATTTATTTTGAGGGGAGGGGGCAGAGAGGGAGAGAGAGAATCTCAAGCAGGCTCCATGCTATCAGCACAGAGCCTGATGTGGGATGTGAGATCTCATGTTTATGAGATCATGACCTGAGCTGAGATCAAGATTCCGAGATTTGGCTGACTGAGCCACCCAGGTACCCTAAGAAAATAAAATTTTTTCTTGTCCATCCTTTTGTACATTTTGTAACTTACAGCTTTGCTTATGTGTAGTCAGATATCCTAATTACAATTGTTTCAGTTATAGCAAAAGTTTAAAATCCCAGGGATTTAAATTTTTTTGAGGAACATTCTGGGTTTTTGTTTTTTTTTAATTAATGTTTATTTTTGAGAGAATGAGAGACAGAATGCCGGCAGGGATGGGGAAGTAGGAGAGGGAGACACAGAATCCAAAGCAGGCTCCAGGCTCCGAGCTGTCAGCACAGAGCCCGAAATGGGGCTCAAACCTGCAAACTGCGAGACTGATCTGAGCCGAAGTCAGAGCTGACTGAGCCACCCAGGTGCCCCAGAAGGAAACTTCTTTTAAGGAGTTTTCTGCCTGTATCAGAACCCATTTTGTCTGAGTGAACCAACCTTTTGACTTTGCTTTCCTTTCACCTGAATGAGCATTCATTGTGATTTTTTGTTGTTGTTGTTCCCTTTAAACACAATCCATTTCTCCAGTTTTTTTCCTTTTGAATTATAGTCAAGACCTACTTAAAAGAAGTTAAATGATCAGGAAAGCTAACAAAACAGATCAGTTCAGGGCTGTTTACTTGAGTCACTTCAAGATTCTTAGGCTTTCTTGTGTTTGTTTTTAGATCTTTAGCTCTTGCCTGGGCCTGAAGAAGAGACCCTGTCCTGGCTTTGTTTTTAACTGTTGGTGCCTTGTTTCCCACTCTTCCTCTGATCCAGCTTGATGAAGCCTGAGCATGGACTCTTGTCCTGGTTGGGTCCAGCTACCTGATTCTTGCTTCTTCCGGTGACAGAACTTGCAAAAGCCCGCCCATATTGCCGTAACTGGTAGTTAACCCGCAAGTTAATTCACAACAGCTCAGAGTTGTTCCTATAGTTGGAAATGGGTATGTACACGTGTATTTGGAAGGGGAATAGTTTTACTTCTTGAGCACTTAACATTTTGTGTCAAGAACTTTACATCTGTATTTTCTCAGTTTACCTTTATAGTATGCCTTGTAGATGATTATTGTCATTTCCATTTTACAGATGAAGAAGTAAAGGTTCAGGGACAGGTTAAAGTCCAGGGCCACACAGAGGGGTACAAAGCCAGGAATCTCTCTGGCTCCAAAACTATTGCTCATAAAGCACTACGTGTGACCACTTGGAGAATTGTCTCTTTGGATGAGATTCAGACATTACTTGCTATGTGCTTAGGTAATATTTTACCAAAAAAGATGAATTAGGGATTTATTTAATTGTTGCTTTTCTAACACTTACTTTGTGCCGTACAGTGTTCTAAGCACTTTACAAATATTATCTCATTTTGTCCTCATGACAACTCTTTGGGGAAGGCACTAGTATTATTGCCATTTTATTGATGAGGAAACTGAAGCACAGAGCAGTCACGTAGTTTGCCCCAGGTGGGAAACTAGGAAGTGGTAGAGCTTGGTTTTGAACCCAGGCAGACTGGCTTCGGAGTCCTTGCTCTTAGTTTTTATGCAACTGGGGATTCTTTTTTTGATTCAAGAATGTAACACAGAATCCCTTTGGAACACTTTAGCCACCTAAAGTAAGAGGCTTACTTTAAAAGAAATCATTGGCTGGGGCGCCTGGGTGGCTTAGTCGGTTAAGCATCCGACTTTCGCTTAGGTCATGATCTCACGGTTCCGTGGGTTCGAGCCCCCCGTCAGGCTCTGTGCTGACTGCCAGCTCAGAGCCTGGAGCCTGTTTCAGTCTGTGTCTCCCTCTCTCTCTGACCCTCCCCTGCTCACGCTGTCTCTCTCTCTCCTAGAAATAAAACATTAAAAAATTAAAAAAAATAAAAATAAATAAATAAATAAAAGAAATCATTGGCCATTTCTCTGGAATATGGGAACACGACCTGAGGGGAATGTCTTTAAACTTATGCCAAATAATATATTAGTTTAGAGGGTATAGGGGAATGCCCTGCAGCTCATGAAGAGGAAAAAGCCTCCCATATTACTTCTTTCAAACTTTTCTTCTAGAAGATTCCCATCTTAGTCCAAGCAGGTTAATGTGTTGTTCCTGAATTTCATCTGTGAGAAGTTCATCACCCCTGCCTCCCCAAGTTCAAAGTGATAAAGATTTGTTTTGGACACATGACTGCCAGGTGTATCACCAAAGCCAAAGTGTGTGCAAGGGAAGTAAATCTAAACAGTTGGCAAGAAACCAGAGGCCTGTGTGTTGGAAGTGACTTCTAACTCTTGGTATCCACTCTGCTTTTTTACAGCTCTCTCCACTCCCCCTCCCTCATTACTGTTTTATGACCAAATTTTATATCTCAAATAATAGTTAGTTTGTCCATAAAATGATTTTCAGAGAAAATATTGTCTGGCCAGTTCAAATGAGTGTTGATACTGATTTGAAGCCTGGGATTTAGGGACGGGAGATGTTATTTTCCATAATCCTTGGTGCTTTAATCTCCACAATCCTGTGATATAGGTATTAGCAACCATTTACTGATGAGATTCCGAGAAGTTAAGTGACTTGCCCAGGACTGAGGTTTTCCATTTGGGCCTTTAGAGTCTCTTTTGTGTGGAGGTCATGGCTACCAGAAAGAAAGATGCTGAGTACACAGGCTGTAGAAGTAGAAGGAGGATATAGTATTCTAGTTAAGCAGTTCTGAAAACACCTACGGGTCCTATATGCTTAGCAGTAATAGAAAAGCTCTATTACTTTTCACCGACAATTGCAAATACTCAGATATTGAAATTGGCAGAGATTCCAGGATTGCTCCTTTTTAATCTATTGCTATTTCCATAATTGTATGTTTAAGACCCAGCCAGAGAATACTTTTCTCGCTCGTCACTCATCAGCAACCCTCTTACCATCCTTAGCAGACCCAGAGCAGGCTTTTAAAAAGGTCTTTAAGTAAATGATCCAGGATCTGGTGCTTCACTTTAAAGTTGAACTGTTTTTTGTTTTGTTTTGTTTTGTTTTTTCCTAGAGAGCATATATAAGAAATTGGGATCCAGTACTTGATTTACTGTTGTGTCAAACCGATAGAGCTGTCATTGTCTTAATGTCGTTTCTTTACCCATAGTGACACGTTAGATGCATTGCCTTCAATTACCATCACTTCTGCATACCTCTCTTAGTATTTACTCTTTTGCCAACTGTATCCTTCATTTACAGAGCCGCCCAGGTAAACTTTAGCTTCTGCTCATTCAGTTGGCAGATATTTTTGAAGACCTAATTCTTTTGAGTGAGTTTTCACAATCATTTAAAAATACCTGTTGGGGGGTACGTGGGTGGCTCAGTCAGTTAAGCATCTGACCCTTGATTTTGGCTCAGGTCATGATTCTCTCTCCCTCTCTCTCTGTCCTTTTCCTGCTCATTCTCTCTTTCCCCCTCTCTCTCTCAAAATAAATAAATAAACATTAAAAAAAATACCTATGTTTGCTGATAGCAATGCATATGTCCATTGTAAGTTTTGTGTAAGCTGCTGGTACTAACAAAATGATCTAGTAGCAGCTAAACCCAAGATGTACTTTGTGTGTCAAGGGCAGAGGAGTGAGGTCCCATTGTAATCTATAAAATTGATTGCGTAGAACTTCTGTGTTTTTTTGTCTTGATATTGATGCTTTCTGACTGGCTTATTGTGGGCTTTGGTTGTCATTCCAATAAACCAGTTTGCCCACGAGCCACTTCTTTAAAAGTCAGATCACCAGGTACAAATACTTTTTTTTTTTTTGATGGATTGAATCCACTGTGAGTTCAGACCACAGGTCTGGGTCTCTGAAAAAACGGGAATGTTATCTGAAAACCTAATGGCCACTGTTTTACTTGTTTACACACACATACATTTTTTTGAATGCTTCCTGTTGCTCAAGGTGTCATCTGATTTTCTTTGGTGATGAAATAATGAGGTCATTGGAATCAGTGTATGATGGCTCTGGCTGGCATCAGGTTTCCTCATTACTGGGTATGGGAGACTTGTGAGCTTTTGACACCTATAGGCTTTACTGTTGCTTTTTATCATAGTTTTGATTGTGATTCACATTTGTTTTAATCTCTTCATTTCTCAAAGCCCACTTAGTATTTATGCTTAAAAGTTAGGATTGGTCTTTGGGTTCACGTGGCCATCTGGGTTTGAGTGGAACCAAAACTAAGTGTTGTCGCTCCTTCCTTCATGGGTTTTGATTTTAGCCTTGTATGTGTTGTTGTAGATTCTTGGACAAAATCTGTAAATTAAGTTTTAAGTTCTTCTTGTCTATATACTTTTAGCTTGCTCTAGGTCTGTCTTGATCCCTAGGTTCTAGAAGCCACATAGGTCTCTTAGTTTTATCATCTAGTCTCTCTAGGAGTGAACCCTGAAGGGAAGAGGACGTGGGTTAGACAGAAAATTCAGTCCACTGGAAATATTGTCGAGACAAAGTGCACACGGCCTCTGGGAAAGGACGGGGCAGAGCAGTCCCTCGGGGCCTTGACCCTAGTACCAGCCCAGCCACGCTCTAACTCAATGAGCTTGAGAACGTTTCTTTCTTCATTTGCACCTCAGTTTCTCCATCCATAAAACAAGGCAATGTTTGTAGTGTTTCCTGCCACGCGACCTGAGGAAGGTGCATCAGAACGTCTCAAAGCAGTTGCAGAATCCGACTGCGGCTTACTGTCTTCTCACTGTGCGCCCAAACTGGGCCAGGCATCCGGAAGGGTAGGTCAGGAGAGGAGGAGGTCTGTCCTCTCACCTCTGTGAGCGTGTAAGTGGGCCATTGCTCCTTCTGCCCTTGAAGCTTCCCTAAACAAACACCGACTAGTGCTGGATAGTTGTATGCGTACTGCGGTAGGAGATATTTAGGCATACAAAATTTGTCCTTAAGAAGTTGGACAGGCCCTTAAGAAATTGGCTTGATTCGAGCAATGATAAAATGACCCTATCAACTCCTCACAGAAATGGTTGACTCCAGGACTGGGGCAGGGAAAATAAAAAAGGTGGGGGCACCTCAAAGAACACAGAGGCCACCCTGAGAGAGCTCCTGAAGGCCAAAGCCGGAACAGTTTGAACAGTCACATGTATAACAATAGTATTGGATTATTAACCAAAGAATAAAATAAATATCCATGAGTCGATGGTATAAATAATTCAGTAAATAAATGGGGGTGAAGATATAGCTTGTCCTTTCAGAAGAATTCTAACTAGTAAATGTAGAAGGAATGAGGGGAAGGAATGACTGTTACCAAGTCACAGTAGTAGTCACTGCACTGCAGTCAGGATCCCCATTGGAGGCTAAAATTAATGGGTAAAAGTTTAAGGAGAAACAATATTTGCATGGCCTCAAAGCATCTTCCCTAAAATATTTATTGATTACTGGTGTGCTTTCAGCCCATGCCCATGTCGTCTTCGAAACTCTCCTCTCCAGGAGATGAGGTGTTTTTTTTTGTTTTGTTTTGTTTTTAACATAAGTCTAAGTTTATTTAAAAAATTTTTTTAATATTTAATTTTTTTGAGAGAGAGAGAGAGAGACAGAGTGTAAACAAGGGAGAGACAGAGAGAGAGGGAGACACAGAATCCGAAAAACGCTCCAGGCTCTGAGCTGTCAGCACAGAACCTGATGCAGGGCTCAAACCCATGAACCGCGAGATCATGACCTGAGCCGAAGTCGGATGCTTACCCAACTGAACCCCCCAGGTGCCCCAGACGAGGTTTAATTCTCCTTCTCTTGAGTGTGGGCTGGACTTAGAGACTGGCTTCCAAATCATAGAGTACGGAAAAGGAAAAAACAGTAATTTTATAGTGGAAGAATCTGGCAAACACCACCTTAACCATGTGGTCAAGGTTGACATTGCCAGTGGTAAGTCATGTGGATAGCACTTACCCCTGATAGGGATGTGGTGAGAAGGGCCCTTGGTCTCTTGTGTTCTTCCCTGCAATCTGTCACCACAGCATAATCATGAGAAAACAGATAAACACAAGTTGGAGGACATCCTGCAAGATATGTGACTTGTACTCTTTAAAAATGACAGGGCATGAAAGACCAGGAAAGACTGAGGAACTGTTGGTACAGACTAGAGACTAAGGATGCATGACTGCCAAGTGTAAAATGCAGTCTTGGAACAGAAAGGGGGCAAGAGTGTAAAAACTGGGGAAATCTGAATAAAGTCTGCAGTTAATAACATTGTGCCAGTGTTCAGGTCTTAAGTTTTGGTCAGTGTACCATGGTTATGTATGGAAGATGTTGACATAAGGGGAAACTGGGTGAAAGGTATACGGGAACTCTGTGCTATGTTGCCACTCTTCTGTAAGCCTAAACGTATTTCAGAATAAAAAATAAATAAAGGGCATATCAGATAGTGACTCTGGAGTCCTGTTGTCTGGGTTCACATTTGGCTTTTGCCACCTACCAATTGAGAGGTAATAAATGACTTTCTTATTTATTTATTTATTTTTTGCCTCTGGCACCTCATCTAAAATAATAAGTCCTCCTCCTCAGGTACCCAGCATGTAGTACTGGATGTAAACAGTCGTGCTAAAGGAGTTTGGAGGAGGAGAAGATGGTAGCAGGGGAGAAGGGTGCTCTAGAGAGCCCTTCTCCCACTGCAGATACTCCTGGGAGGTGGGACTTGAGCCCTGCCCTAGAAGGAAGCCTGAGACCTAGATAGCTGGTGGGAGACTGGTGTGGCGGAGGAAGGGGAACAGCTAGGGGCAAAGGTAGAGAAGCTACATTGAGAAAGGTCTTTTTGGGCTCACCTGGGTAGCTCAATGGGTTAAGTGTCCAACTTCAGCTCAGGTCATGATCTCACACAGTTTGTGAGTTCAAGCCCTGCATCAGTCTCTGCATTGGTAGCTCGGAGCCTGGAGACTGCTTTGGATTCTGTGTCTCCCTCTCTCTCTGCCCCACACGACCCTCCCGCTTGTGCTCTCAAACTTGCTTTCTCTCTCTCTCTCTCAAAAATAAGTAAGCATTAAAAAAAAAAAAAAAACTTAAAAAGAAAGAGAGAAATATCTGTTTGAGCAGTGAGTAAACTATCCGAGGGGAGCGGAGACTACCTGTGGAACCTGTCAGGGGGAGGCTGGTAGGGTGGGTGGAGGCCAGCTTGGGTGCTGGCTGCATGAAGTTTAGACTTAGTGTGTAGGCTTGAGAGAAGTGAGAAGGGGGAGGGGGAAGGAAGGATTGGGGAAAGGAATGGGGGAGAGAGTTGGGGAGGGAAGGAGAGAGAGAGGGAGAAAGAGAGGGAGAAAGAGATTGCTTCAAAAATTATTTCAGTCCCGGCAGGAGGGTGGTTGTACTTTGAGTGTTTGTTGATTGAGAAAATATGTTATGACAGAATGTCTGCAAAGATAGTAATACTCTACAGTCAGTGTGTTTTATTAAATGTGGTGGCTTCTCTGTACCTTTGGGACATTGTTATATGTGTGGGTGAGACATTTATTCTGCCTACTGTCAATGCCTACTGACCTTTTATAATAACGCTTTAGCTCAGGGCTAAGAATCACTGTTGTCAGTAACCAAGACCTTTAATGTGCAAGCTTCCTTTGACTTCAGAGCCTTGTCTTTAGGGCCGTCTTCCATCACAGAGGGAGTGTTTCTTTTATTAGTTAAAAAACCTCTTGAAGTATAATTTATATACAGTGAGTATGGGCATGAAGTATACAGAACGATATCTTTTTACCATTAAACATCTATGTAGTTATCACCTATATCAAGACATTTCCAAGCCTCCAGAAATGGTCACCTCTCTTGGTCACCTCCCAGCCAAAAATGCTCCTCCTTGAGGACACTACTTTTGACCTCTATCACCATAGGTTTTTCCCTGGGAATGTGTTTATCTTCCCCATATACCCAAGTCCATGCAGTACAGTGAGGCAGGAGCAGGGATGGGTCTGTATGTGCCAAATTCTACAGTAGACCGGTTCCCAAGCCTAACTACACTGTCCCATAAAACCACAGACCCTAGTCTTTGTGTTACTGACTTAAATTCAGCCCCATGTCTCACCAGCTGCAGTCAGTGCTTTTTCCAAGACACCATGCTCTGTGCCTTTAACTGACATTTACCACAGTAATTATCATCATCATTAAAAGTCACCTTAGTAGTTTTTTTTTTCCTTTCAGTAGTTTATGTGGTAGTCAGAGAGCAGCAGTTAGCACCCAATCCCCCTTCTATGCTCTTTTTTTTTTTTTGGTGAATCTCCTGGAGGTGTTGTGCTAATTTGAAATCAAAGGACAATGGCAGGGTCTTCATTTAATGAGTACCAGACCATATGCCTCCCTGGTTCAGTTAGAACAGAAGTCTCGATTGCAGCCTCTACTCTTCTGCTGGGGGACACAGATGACTGTGTGATGAGTGCTGTGAAGCCGAGGGACGAGGGACGCGGGGGGAATCACATAGAAATGAAAGGACGGGGGTGAGGCTGGGGGCAGGGCCAGCTCTAGGTGTCACAGAACCGTGTGTCCCAGGAGAACTGAAGTCTGAGTGGAGTATTAGAGTGAATAGTTGTACAGGCAAAGAGGAGGTTTAATGAGGGCTCTTCTGAATTGGAGAAGAGAGTACCGAGAATGCAGGGAGTGAATATATGGAGAGCTTGGCACATTCCGGAAACTGCAGGTAATTGCCTGGTGGGAAGGAGGGAGGTGGAGTGCTGTGGGTGGGGAGAGTGTATCTGAGATACACAGCGATAGCAGGCACAGGTGAGCCCATTATGCCCCTGTTAAGGAGCTGGATTTTATACTGAAGGTAACGATGGATTTGCAGTTTTAGAAGATCGCTTCAGTTTTTTGGAAAAAGGAGCGGGCGGGGGGGAGGAGTTGGGGGGGGTTGAAATTGACTAGGAGTGCAAAATGATCCAGGCCAATAACTGGGTAGGGAGAGGAGGCCAAATTGGAGAGCTATTTAGGAGGTCAATGAACAGGAGGTGGTAATTGTTAATTTGCAATTGAGAGATTGATGACTTAAATTGGATATTACAATGTAAAACCAGAGTGGATTTTTGTAGAACTAGAGTTTTGAAGGTCATAACTGAAGTGAAATACTTTACCCCCTCTTCAGCACAAGGACAGCCCCATTACCTATTTTGGGGTCATGTAAGTTTTTAGATGAAGACCTATAGTCGTATCACTTTTTAAAAATCAGTCTTTTGGTTTGTTTTAATCTTCCTTTGTATATTGTGGTGAAAGGTAAGTCTCCCAAGTGGGTATTTCCAGAGAAGACCCACAAACCCCTTGAACCCATGAACTAAGGGAGATCTGGTGATGTGGAAAGAAGAAAAGGCAGACGTTAACTCCTTGCAGGATTTGTAGTTATTTACTGAGACAACTACTTTACTTACAAACCAGTACTTCTTGCGAAATGGTGTATAAATTTGATTCTAAGGGTTTTATAAAGTTGAAAGCTAACCGTCTTAGCTTTGGCCTGTGGTCTGCTAAAATAAGCCCTCTGTGTGCACAGGATAGCAGTGAGAGGGATCCTTAAACCCACAGGGCTATTATCTAGGCGCCCAAGACTTCCTCACTCAATCCCCAGCCTTAGCTATGAGAATGTGTCCTTTTGAAGCTCAAGGACTAAGTGCATAGGACTGGAAACTTCTAGAAAAGGCAAAATAAGCTGCCTGGGCGTTGTGATTGGCAGCTTCTGGAGTCCCAACCCTGAATGGTCATTAAGAAACCCAAACCACACCCTTTATGCCGAGAGGAAGCTTTTTTCTCCAGTCAGCCAAAATTCAGCCATCTGCCTGCCCCAACTCCCAAATTTCCTGTTATTATGAATCGTTGACATTTGAAAGTGAAGGATGGCGGTGTGTAGGGCAGAGAGTCCTTATTCAGATGAGCAGAAGAGAAATGGCCATTTAGCTTCAGAGACTTAGATAAGAAAACTTCAAGGTACATTTCTTGCCTCTGGAATCTCTGCGTAGTGCTCTGGGCCACCACAAATCTCTACTATTGCAGTTCTCAGGATATGCCAGGGACTGTTAATGCTTTTACAACAACACAAGTTCTTACCCTGCAATGTTCATTTCAGCTTTGAGTTGTGAGTTAGCAAGCATGCGAGGTGTGAAACAATTTATGGGCGACTTCAGTGCAGTGTTGTGACAAAATCTAACATTCATATGCTAATCTGACACCTTTAATGATATGCATGATCATTCTTGTGCTACCTGGTAATTAGCTCACGTAAGTGACTAATAGTCTTAAGCTTTACACGGCCAAATCAAATTTTCATAGATTCTTGTTTATTAATTTGTCGGCTCTTCGGCATCTATAATGAGCATCAATGTCAGCATTTTGCGTTCGTCCGTTATATAGTCTTATCGCTGGCATGCCCTGGGTCCCCTGTGTTAAAACACAAAAGTCTGGGTTCTCTTCCATAGAGCCCCCTGGAGGGATAGGGTTGCCCTCACCCCCATTCTGTCTCACTCAGCCTCAGAGCAGCTCCTATGGCTTCTACTTGATCTCTGGTATTCTAGAAGTCTGGGGTCTTCAGGGAGTTGAAACTCCAGACCTTGAGACTGAGTGGCCTGCCTACCTCAGTTATAGGACAGCCCACTGTTGGGGTGAGAGACCCATTCACATCTAAGAAGAGTTGACAACACATTTTATTAAAGAGTAGGGATTGAAATAACTGAAAATTTCTCACTTAGCAGATAGTAAGGATTTACTAGACATTTATTTATAGAACTATCTTATTCTACTGCAAAGTTGATTTTAGGTTAGAAGAGTACACTTGTAAAAATACTTTAATATCTTGGTTAGAGGTTCATTGAAAAGAGAATGATACATTTTAGATGGATTGAGAAACAGAATTGGCTTTGAGTGACGTTTTTGACCTGCCCTTGTGTATCTGTGTGGCATGCTGTGATGGGTGGTTCAGTGTTTGGTGGTGAGATGCAGAGCTTTTATTGTGGTCCTGCTGGCTGAGTGCATATTGCCTATTTTTATTGTGGTTAACCTGACCCACCATTTGGTTCCCTAAGGTTAGGTTTCCTTCCTGTACGTGATGCAGTACATCAAGTACAGGCTGTCAGCCTGTGTAGAAGTGAACTTTGTTCTTTCTTCACACGTTTTACTGAGTTTCTGCTCTGTGGTAGGTTCTGTGCTTGGAGCCAGGTATAGAAAGATGATCAAATATCTTGATTTTAAACAATATCTTTTGCATCTACCTCTATAATCTTATTTATAAGATATTTATACACTACTGTGAAATGCATAAAGACTCCTCATGTACCCACAGTACAGATGCGTAATCACAGAGCAATGAACCAACTTGTTCAAAGTTACATATCATAGGAGTGGTTGAGCTGAATCCTCGGACTCTTGACCCCCGATTATTCAATAGGTAGGAAAGACTAAATAAAACAACCTTTGGATCAAAAACCCAACAATCAAGAAGGATCACATCTTCCTAAAGAAGTTGATGGTAACCTTTTAAAAATTCATACAAATGATTTTGAGACTCTACTTTTTGAAAATTTGGTAATTAAAAACATTCAGAATTTAAGCAATAAAATTTAAGAGCTCATAGTTTGCTCAACAAGAACATTCGTCAGTTAGTAAATCACCCTAATGAACCTAGAATGATTTAGTCATCACCTTTTGATTTATATGGTGCTTTCACGAAGATACTGTTCAATGTATTTTTTAAAAAATTTAAAAAAAATTTATTTTGAGAGAGAGAGAGTGAGCAGGGGAAGGGCAGAGAGAGAGGAAGACACAGAATCTGAAGCAGGCTCCAGGCTCTGAGCTGTAAGCACAGAGCCCAATGCGGGGCTTGAACCCATAAACTGTTAGATCATGACCTGAGCCAAAGTCGGATGTTGAACTGACTGAACCACCCAGGTGCCCCTAAAAAAATTATTTTTAACATTTATTCATTTTTGAGAGAGAGAGAGAGAGAGAGAGAGAGAGAGAGAACATGAGCAGGGGAGGGGCACAGAGAAAAAGGGAGACAGAGAGTCCGAAGCAGGCCATAAGCTCCGAGCTGTCAGCACAGAACCTGATGCAGGGCTTGAACTCACATACCACAAGATTATGACCTGAGCTGAAGTTGGATGCTTAACCAACTGAGCCACCCAGGTGCCCTGTTCAATGTATTTTTTAAATTGGGAGGTATTAAGATTTTTCTTTCTTCTTCTTTTTTTTTTAAGTTTATTCATTTTGAGAGAGACAGAGAGTAGAGGAGGGGCAGAGAAGAGAGAGAGAATCCCAAGAAGGCTCAACACTGTCATTGCAGAGCCTGATGCGGGGCTCGAACCCACAAAATGCGAGATCATAACTTGAGCTGAAACCAAGAGTCAGCTACTCAATCAACTGAGCCACCCAGGTGCCCCTAGATTTTTCTTAAGACTGGGGAGGAAACAGTTTTGAAAATTCTGTTAGCCAGTATTGAGTTGGCTAGTATGAGAAAAACAGAGTTAAGGTGATGTGCTGGCCCATTTTCTTGTGCAGCTAGAACTCTCCTGGGCCTAAGAGCCATTTTAGATTTATTTTGTGAAAAAGCCTTTGGGCTCCTTGTGTTACTGGCTCTTTTCAGTTTTTGAAGAACTTAAGAAGGAAAATTTCCCACAAGTGGAGTGACAGGAGAAGAGTATTACAACACTGCGTTGTGGACTCTAAAACGGAGTTTATTGGGGCACCTGGGTGGCTCAGTCGGTTGAGTGTTCGGCTCTTGATTTCAGCTTGGGTCATGTTCTCATGTTTGTGGGATCAAGCCCCATGTCTGGGCTCTGTGCTGACTGCATGGAGCCTGCTTGCCGTTCTCCCTCTCCTTCTCTCTCTGCCCCTGTCCTGCTCATGCTCGCTCACACTCTTTCTCTCTCTCCAAATAAATGAATAAACATAAAAAAAAAAAAAAGAGTTTATCGAACATAGGCCTGTCTGAAGTATCTGAGTCTGGCAACCGGATGTGTTATAGAGTCATTTCTCCCTGGTGGTCTTACTGAGGGCTTCTGGCAGCAGCAGTCGGGGGGCAGAGGTGACCTGGAGTGCTTAGAGAGTGGGACCTTGAGGCCCTGCTGAACTGAGGTGGTTAGTTGTATGATCTTGGCAAATTGCTTCATTGCATTTTTTTTCAGGCATAAAACGAGATGGTATTTTACTCTCCAAGCGAATTTGTGGGTGTCATGTATCTAGACGACCCTTCTGTTTCTAGCTCTTTATATATATTGATTTCTGGGATCATTTGAAGTCTACCTTGCCCATCAGAACATGCATTCCATGAAGGCCAAGGCCATATCTGTCTGTTTTGCTCATGTGTCCCCTGCCCCCATGGCAGTGCCTAGAGCTTAATAGATACTCAGATCCTTGGTGAGTGAATGAGTCCCCACAGTTAGTACTGTAGAAGCTGGAGGGAAAAATGTAGACGTGCTGTTCATAAGCATAGATCTATCTGTATTTGTTAACATCTTGGAGCTTCAGATCTAAGCAGATTTGGTTTTCTTTTTGTTTTTCATGTGTGTGGTATTTTTTCGTTTTTTTTGTTTGTTTGTTTTGTTTTTTTTCCAACGAGGTTCAGTTTGGTGTATTTCCAAGATTTCCTCCCAGAGGGTTTTCTTCTTCTACTTCAGCTTGATCAGTGCAAATGTAATAATGAAGTGAAAGAAAAGGCTGCTATGGTTTGGCTTTGAGGTGGGCTGGCCTGTTGAAGCCCTGATCCCTGAGCCACTCCGTGTTGTCTGGGGTCCACTTCTGGCTTGTGGCAGAACTGGCTCTCTCATTCCCGTCTTCTCCAAGAAAGTATTTGGTTCCAGACCCGAGCTGTTACCCTTCTTATCGTCTGTTAAAAGCCTCTGGAGAATTTGGGAGTAAAGGAGCATCATGTCTACAGCTGACTTGTTGACACATTGAGGAGAATGTGGACATGATTTATGAAAGGGGACACCAAAGTCTTAACCACAGTGCACTCTTCCCCAAATATCACCAAGTTCGAGTTAAAATGTTAATTAATATAAAAATGAAATTACTTTGGATTGAGGCTGCTGCTTCCTCTCTGTTCTCAATGGAGCCTGCTGTGGAAGGATAATTAGACAAAATGCTCTCTATAAAGCCTCTATTTTAAGAAGAGTGATTCAGAGAGGAACCCAGGTCCAAGAAATGTTCATCAACAAACAAAACTGATTTGCCAGGTTTGCCAGATGTCTCATTTTAAAGAAATTTTTCCTCATTTGGTCTCTTGTAAAAGTCTTCCCTATGCCTCTGAAAATGCTCTGCCCCCACATGACTTAAAAAGAAAAAGTTTTGGAATGTTCCGAATCCTATCTCTGCAGGGCTTGTAATTCTGTGGGGTTTAGCCAGGAATTGCATTGCATAAAAATAAGGGCAAAAAATACGGCACTATAGGACTACAGAGTTGGGGGAAATTTTCGTTAAGTTCTTTACTATACTCTATTTCGGTGTTTCATGCAACATTTATTAAATACCAGCAGTAAACAAACACTGCTCCTTGTTCTTTAAGGCAGCAAGCAGCAACACCATTGCTGCTAGAAGCGTGATTGTCCCGCATTCGAGGTGTACCCTGCAGCCCTCATGCCTTGCATGGAGTAAGTAATAGGGTAGAATAGCTGTAGTTAGAGCCATTTTACAGTTAGAGACATGAGTCCTTCTAATGGGCGTCACTTTTTGGGTTTCCCATATTTGTTCATTTGATTCACCATTAAACCTCTCCCTGCAGGCTCTCTCAGTGTCCTGTGTGTGCTGGTAGAGGAAGAGCAAGGGGGGAGAAGGAAGTGGGGTTTAAGGAGCTAGCTCAGCAGCCTGTTCCCTGCTTTGCCCCAGCCATGGTGGACAGGGCCACCGATGGAGAAACGGGAGTGCCCTTGGCTGAGTGGATAGGTTCTTCCTGTGTGGTTTGCGGAAAGGCAGCTTTCGCTCTCCTGCGATGTTTTCTTTTGTACCTTTTCATTCGTGTGACCTCTTTGCATCCAGCCAGGCTCCCCAGTCCCCCAAGTGTTCCAAATTACCTATCAAAGTCCTCCCTACAACCGCTCTGTAGTTAGATTGACTTGGTGTTAGAAATCAGAATTTGTGGGGCGCCAGGGTGGCTCAGTTGATTAAGCATCTCACTTCGGCTCAGGTCATNCGCCCCCCCCCCCCCCCGCTCATACTCTGTCTTGCTCTCTCTCAAAAATAAATAAAAACATTTAAAAAAAATCAGAATTTGCATTAGAGTGCAGATGAGGAGCACCTGGGTGGCTCAGTCGGTTTAGCTTCCAGCTTTTGGTTTTTGCTTAGGTTGTGATGTGATCTCAAGGTCATGAGATTGAGCCCCAGCATAGACCAGAGCATGGAGCAGTTGAGCATCAAGCAGCTGAGATTCTCAATCTCCTTCTCTCTCTGCCCCTTCCCTGCTCATATTCTCTGTCTCTCTCTCTCTTTCTCTCTCAAAAATAAAAAATAAAGTACAGAAGAAGTGGCATTCTGCCATGCTTATTCTGTTTGTCTGTGAAACTAACCAAACATCTGATGGTGTGCTGCAGGTGAAGATCTTTTCGGGTGGAGGCTCTTTGCTTTACTCCGGCCAGGTACTGGGTAGAGAGGAAGGGACATCCTGTCCGTACAGAATCCACCCCTGACTGATCCAGAACCCCTTCTTGCTCACTGGCCTCTTCTCTGGATCTAAAGCCAGAAGACCCCTGGCCCAACTGGGTCCCACTTCTCCACCCTGTGCCTGCCCTGCTTAGAGAATTCTAGGTGTTTCTGCTATGGCCTCATCACAGCAGTTTAGGAGAGTGGAGCTGTGGGCGGGAGCTGATAAGCCACTTCCAGAACTCCCAGACCTTACAGTCTTTGGAGAGAGGAAGAGGCAGCCTGTGGTGACCAGCTGCCCTCCCCCAACCTGGTAGCACATATACTGGCCCTTCCTCACCAGGCTTTTTTGCTTCCCTCAGTTTTTCTGCCTCAGGCTCACTCTAGAAATGTTTCCTTGTTTCTCATTCTGCCCTCTCGACTCTATCCCTAGAACGAGCCCTGAGCTTAGCCTTGGGAGTTTGTGGGCACGGAACGCCTTCTGGTTGAGAATCAAAAGGTGTTGAATTCCATGCAGTTGTGGATGGGATTGGCAGTTCCATTTTGAAGGCAGGCATGACTTGGGAGAGGCAGTGTGCGTAGTGCTCAGGAGTACAGGTTTTGGCTGAACCATCAGCCTGGGTTCAGATGCCAGCTGTCTGCATCCCATAGGTTATTTAAACTCTGTGCCTCAGTTTTCTTCCAAAATGGAACTAAAAATAGTACCTCCCTACCTCCTAGCATTCTTATGAGGATCTTTAATGGGTAAAGAGATTTTGAATAGCACCTGATGCATGGTATATGTGTGGTAACTGTCCTACAGGGTGAGGCTGTGGGGCTAAAATGGCTGCCAACAGGTTCATTCCTAACGTGCCTTTCTGCTTTCTATGTAGAAGATTATGGTGAGGATGAGAAGGCAGCAGAAGCTATCTCTGGATCAGTTTCACAAAAGCCATTTACTAGCACACTGTCACAAGGTCTTGAAGATGGCGACTCAGTCTGTTTCCTGAATTTTGTAGTCTCACTAAAAGTATTCTGTTGCCTTCTGATTTGTTGAAGGAAGAAGTTGACTACAAGCATGAAAACAAAGAGTGGTTTGTTGTTTGTTTGTTTTTTTAACAGAACACCATGTAACTATGGCACATTAAAAATGAATTTAACAAGTTATGGGGTCATGTTGAACTTGACATACATCTTAAAAAACCCCGATTCTATCAGTTATTACTGGTAAACTCTAATGTTTCTGGTTCTTTATGCAGAAAGTTAGAAGTTAGTCTCTTGGGAAGTTTCCCTGAGGAGACTGTTGTCTCTAGGGAATATTAAATATTGGCTTGAAGCACCTTCTCAGGATCGTGGCTTGTCCTTGACTCCAGTCTCTTTAATGTGTCTTTGAGATTTTTGCAATCTGGCTTGTTTCTCTTTCTCCATCACTCCCCACTGTTAGCTTTGCACTGGATTCTTCACCATTACTTACTTGAACAAATATTAAATACCCATTTGCAATTCCCTTGAACCGGGGCCCTGTGCTGACTTGCATCTAGAGCTGCACACACGCCTCTGCCTGCAAAACATTCATGCCCTGATTTTTGATGGCTTCATCTTAGAGAAAGTAGTAGGCGTGGTGGTTAAGTGTCTAGACCGTGCAGTCAGGTTGTGTGGGTTCAGATCCCAGCTCTGCCACTGGCTAGTGGTATGACCTTGGTGAAATTTCTTAGCCTCTTTGTTTCTTCCTTAAAATGGCAGGATAGTAGCAGCTGTCTTGGGGTGTTCAGAGAATTACAAGAGGCAATCCCTAAGTGCACTTAGCATGTTCCTGCACATACTAGCTTCTCAGTAAGTGTTTGCAGCTGCTGCTGCTGCTGCTGTTGTCTTGGTCCTCATAGGTCACTTCCTGCGGGAAGTCTTCCAGCTCCGTAAGCCAGGGAGGGCCCTTTCTTTGTGCTCCCAGAACCTGTTCTTTAACTTCTGG
The DNA here is from genome assembly GCF_008692635.1 of Crocuta crocuta. Lineage (NCBI taxonomy): Eukaryota > Metazoa > Chordata > Mammalia > Carnivora > Hyaenidae > Crocuta > Crocuta crocuta. The sequence goes on along the minus strand of NW_027528611.1, from coordinate 3,654,439 downwards.
TGTTGCATTTATTATGCTGTGTTGTAATTTCCCATTTGCTTATTTCTATCCACTTTAAGCCCTGTAAGGTACTTCAGGCCTCTTTCTTGGCCACAGCTGTATCCTCATTGCCTGGTAGACATTATTCCTTCTTCTCCCTGCTCTAAGATGTTAGGGTAGGGGTTTTCCTCCTCCTCTTCTTCCTCTTCTTTTTTTCCTTAAGAAAGGAGTCCCTAACTGAATTGCTATTGATTTTTGATGAATGGATCTGCTTGCCAGTTTTGTGATGAGCCAGGAGGTGCGAACGAGCATTTCCCTGTTCCCTCACTAGGGCGGTTTTAAAGATGTATCAAGGTTTGGGGATGAAAAGTCACATTCATTAAGCCTCTTTGAGCTAGGCTCTTTAGATACATTCTGATTGAATTCTCCTTCAGCTTCTCTTGAGGTAGGTATGAATAGACCCTTTTAAGAATTGTGTAATGCGCTCAGCGCCATTCAGCTTAGTAAATGTCAGACTTGGGCTCTAAACCTAGGTCTGTCTGGCTTCATGGCACATACTATTTTTCTCCTGTGCTCTCTGCCTTACAGAGGACTTGTCAGCTGACTGTTTCCCTACCCTCAGTTACTATCCCAGGGCCTTATTGCTTCTTCTCTAAGTAGCAGTACAAATAGACTTCAAAAGTAATCATTAACAGGATTGACTCTTTCTGTTGGGAAGATGCTGGTTGGATACGATCTTATTTTGAGCAACTGCAGTACTTTAATAGCACAAAACATTGAGACTGTTGTACAGGCAGATAAAGATCCTGGATAAAAACAAGCTTGGGAACATGAGGGAGGAGAGAGCAGAGAATCGTCTATTTTTATAGTTTCATTTCTTAGTTTGTCCAAAAGTTAAAAATAGAATTAATCATGCCCTCTAGGCCACCTGGATCTCTGGTTGGTACAAAAAACTTAGTGTATCCAAAGGATGGTCTGTATAAAGACTTTCTGTCGGTCAAAATAGGCCATTTGTCAAAGAATAGGTTTCACCTCCCTTCTGAATATTTTTTTTTTTGAGACAACAAAACACAGATGGCCTTGGAAGCTAAGGTTTACTGGGACCAGAGATGATCTAAGTGGAAAGATAAGCTAATGAAGCAGAATTATACGGTGTTTGCTTTTTACTCTGAGAAGCATTAGAGTACCAGCCCTTTGTAACATCGTTACATTTTCATTTTCTATTTGCACGTTTTAAAAAACAACTGAGTGGGATTGGCATGCTCTTATGTGAGTCATTAGCACCCACAGAGCTGTTTCCAGTGCAGTAGTCCTGGAGGACTTGCATGGCACCTAAGTCCTCTTCTGGTTTGTTCAGTCCCTCACCCAAACTGAGGGCACAAGGACAACTCAGAGGAGCTTCCAAATGTAGCTGCTAATGAAAGTCTTTGCTTCAGAAATATCGAAGGCTCCTTCTACTCTGAAATTCTGTAAGAACTCTGAAGATAAGGGAGAAAGGAGAGAGAATCTTTGTGGTTAATTTTAAGTCCTTTAAACAGTGTTCACCTCTTTTATTTTTATTATTTTAAAATATTTTTATTTATTTCTAGGAGAGAGAGAGAGAGAGAGAGAGAGAGAGTGTGAGCAGGGGAGGGTCAGAGAGAGAGGGAGATACAGACTCTGAAATAGGCTCCAGGCTCCGAGCTGGCAGTCAGCACAGAGCCCGACGTGGGGCTTGAACCCACGAACCGCGAGATCATGACCTAAGCGAAAGTCGGACGCTTAACCGACTAAGCCGCCCAGGCGCCTCGTATTCACCTCTTTTAAATGTTAACATCTTTAACCAACTTTATTCAAAATCTTTCTCTAATGTTAGGTGTCTGTGTGATGACTTATATTCTCAAAAAGCTCAAGTATAAGTTAAAGCTTTCTGATCACAATATGGTATAGGTAACGACTTATTTATCGAGACAACTGATATTTGGTGTGTACAACAGCTTGAGCCACCTTGAGAAGTTCTTTTGGGAAGTGGATCTATCTAGTCAAACTTGCAGACTCAGTATTGTCGGCTGGTAAAGGAATCAAGGATTTTTGCAAACAAATGTTAATGGGCATTAGAGGTTTGTCGGTTTGTTTGAAGACTCAGAAGAACATATCTAGTTAGATGTTCTGCATAAATTAATACTCTCCTCCAGGTTGCTACATGCAGATCATTTAAAACATTGTTCTTTGCTTGTTTCCTACTTGGATTGTTGCCCCTTATCTGTGTTGTCTATGTAATTGGCATTCTTTTTTTGACTGAGACTCTGAAGGTTAAGTGTAATAGAGGGCAATAGCAGCTAAAATTTCAAGCACGCTTACTGTATTTGAAGTACTAATGCTTTATGTTGAATCTTCACAAAACCATATGAGTGGGCACTGTTAATCCTCATTTACAGATGAAGAAACAGAGGCACAGAAGGGTGAAGTAATAAGTCCAAGGTCAGTGAGCTAGTAAATGGAGAAAAGCTGCTGGTCACCTTCAGGGGCTGTGCAGTGAATGGGTAGGGAGTCTACCTGTGTAGAGAATGCTGATTTCCAAAGTGAGGTAAGGACAGGAAAAACTGAAATAAGATGGATTTTGGGCAGTGGGATCCAGTGAAGCCTTTTTCCTCTGACCACATCTGAAGGTGGTAGGAAAACCTGATGGAAAGGGAGCAACTGAAGATGCTGCTCTAATAATGTTAATAGCACATATTGAATGCATACGGGGTGCCAAGCATTGGGTAAGATATTTCCTGTTATGTCTTATTTAATTTTACATTGATTGTTAATAAACTTAGAGTTTAAGCCACTTGCCCACACTCAGGATGCTATTAAGTTGTATAGTTTTTAACTGAGGTCTGTCAAGCTACACCATGGGAGTTAGGCAGGTGGGGGGTGGGGTGGAGCTAGCATCTGAGAAGGGAGGTATCTTTCTTCTTCTAAGATCCTAGGAAAGGTTTCCTGAATTCTGATAGAAAGAGGAAGATGGTCAACTCTCTAATTCTTAGTTAAGTGTGTTGTGCCCAATGCTGGGCTCCACACTGCCCCTCACAGCTTTGTGCTCAGAGAACCTGCAGACTGTTTAAAGGGTGTCTCCTTTCTTCTTCCTCTTCTTCCTCTTCTTCCTCTTCTTCCTCTTCTTCCTCTCCTTCTCCTCCTCCTCCTCTCCTGCTTCCTATTCTCCTCCCACTTCCCTCCTCCATCCTCTCTCTTCTGTCCATCTTCCCCTCTCATCTTTCTTCTTCTTCTTCATGACTTCAGACATCTAGAGGAGGTTTTTACACTGTGAATGTTGGCTTGGCCCCACAGCCTTCCAGAATCTATTTGTACTTGGTATTGGATGGAGGGTGTTTTGGTGTGTGTATTTTTCTTTTCTTGTGTGTTTATTAATGTTAATATGAACCATTCAGCCAGGTCTATGAAGTCTGATAAAAATTGGTCAGGGTTTGGTTTTAGGTATACTTTCCTCTAGCTTTTCTTTCAACTAAATCCTTATGCATTTATAAGTCCCAGAGACCTATGTCCTCAGTACTCACTATAGTACTCATAAAGTCGTTGAGGATTTGTATACATTTTTTACTTCAAAAGGCTTCTACAGTAGTGAGCCTAGTTGCTTTCAAAAAAACAAAAAACTTCTACAAGTGCAGTTTCCTGTTTTTCCCAGCCTTTAACCCTTCCTGAAGGAAGCATTCTTTGAGGGTAATTTGTTAAGTTTCATGTTTCTCTGAGCGCTGCTATTTCTGTATGTGGTTTGGCAACCATTGACACAGGGACCTGTGGGTTTCCAAATGGGTGGCTCCTGCCGTTTCAAGAAAATCCATCTGAAGTGATCAAGGAGGCAGAGAAGAAGGCATAAGAATCTGTTAGTACATTTATTAATATTTTCTGATTTAAGAAGAGTCTTAATTGCCTCTAGTATCGTTTTTATTTTTCCTACCTAATTCCATCTTTGTTGTTGAAGACTAAATTTTAAAAATTGGAAATTCAGCAGTTACTTTTACGTTTATTTCTATTGGTCTTTTAAGTGTTCTCATATTTCTTCCTTGCATTTATATACAAGGAGACATTTAACTCTTAGTACCTTGCTGGCCTGTATGAATTATAGTTTCATATTGTTCTTTTCATTTTCTCAGAAGCCTTGACTATCTTAGCAGACTCTTGATTTCTTTCCTGTCCTCTGTAAATGATTATTTTAAAATAAAACCCATTTGTTTTGGGCCTTCAGTAAACTCTCTCTTAATGCATTTTTCTCCTCCTAGTTTCTGCTTGTGGAATGGCTTTCCTGAAATCCTGTATGACAAATGACATCAAGGGTGCCGGGAAAGGGAGTCTGGTTGGTGCCTGGCTGTGACCAGATAATGAGCATGTAATTAGACCTTGGGGCAAAGGCCTTTACACACTGGGTATGATAGCAGAGTATGCCTGTGGGTCCAGGGGTAACTGAATAATCTTTCTAGAGAAATAGCTGAGAAACTGTGGAAGCTTAAATGATAAGACATTGAGGAAGAGCGGTTTTTTTGTTTGTTTTGGTTTTTTTTGAAACCAAGAGTTAGAGAATCTGATTCAGGGTGATTTTTGTCCATAGAATTCTGGGGTGGTCTGTATGCGGATTGGAAAACAGAGAGAAAAGTAATTTCAGCTTGAAGCTGGGTTGGGGAGATGCTCTCTGAGATTCATGTGAAACAGAGCTTACTTTAGTTTCTATAGAGCCGTGATTATCAACCAGAGATGGTCCTCCCTACTCCCTGACATTGATGATGATTGTTGTCACACCTCGGGGGGTGGGACATGGTGCTTCGCATCTAGTGGGTACAGCCCCGAGGTGCTGTAAAGTAGGCAATGTGCAAGACAGTTTCCCAGAGCCAAGAATTATCTGGTCAAAATGTCAGTAGTGCTAAAGTTGAGAAACCCTGCTTTAGGGAGAGTCTTGAGGGATTCTCATCAGGAGTGGATTTGAATTAGGAAGTAAGATGAGAGGAAACTGTAAAAAGGCTCAGCTCTTTTTATATGTATTAACATGTCCAGGCTACCATGAAGCAAAACTGTGACTAAGGTTGTATTTTTGTGGCTCTTGCTCTGGTGGGGTTTATATCTTCTGATGATCACAAGTTACAGTAAAGAAACCTTGATGTTCCCAGCCACTGGTATGCAACCTTGCAGAGGACACAGGTGAGCAGTGCTCACCCTCGCCAGCAGAGTTGGAGAACTTTCTGGAGTCTTTGACTCTGTAAGGCATTCTCTGGGTAGTAGCAGCTTGGGAAACTTATCTGTGGTAGTTGAGAAACTTCTTTGAGGGCTACTTATGGCCTCCCTTGACCATCCATGCCTTTGATTAGATGTGTCAAAGGAAGAAAAACAGTCCCTCAGGAGTTTCGGGAGCCTTCTGGAAGTCCAGTGTTCCTAGCCTCTTAGAGCCATTCCTCTTGGGGCTAATGATGTTAGATGCCTGATCTCTGTCCCTGGACTTCCTGAGTGCAGGGGTGGGAGAATGCTGTTGATGACGAAGATCTTTTCTCTAAGCGTACAGCATTTTATTCATAGCTGCCAAAATGGAACCTTTTGAATTGTTGTGTGACCCCTTTTAATTGGGGTCATGCAATTTCTTTGAATTCCTAAAACAAGTATTTCTCACTGTAGAATCCCAGTGCAAAGTGTGTAGACAAAGAGACAAAGTGTGTTCTGTCTCTGTACTTGAGGTGGATTTTTATACCGGGTTTTATACTCAAATTAGTTGGATGTTGGCTTACATCTGACAGGTAACCTGTTACCCAGGTCCCAGCCTCCCAGGAGGGGAAAAGCACCTCTTTCAGCTGCTGCTAGGCACCAGAACCAGTCCCTGATTGGGGGCTTGATGTCGTTTCTTGTCCTCAGTTACCAGGCATCAGCTAGTGTGCAGCTTTGGGGATGGACTGCAGGTCATATAGGCATGGATCGTGCCAGCGAGTAACTTATAATCATGGTGCAGCATGAAGCAGTATATAATTACTATATAGGGATGAGGTGTTCAGGCTCTGGTGCCAGGTTGGATCCTGACTCGAGGGCTTTCTGCTGCGGATTCTGGGCTAGACAGCCTTTCTGTGCTTCAGTTTGTCCGTTTGTAAAATGAGAATAATTCTATCAGGTTGTTGTAAGGATTAAAGGAGCATAGAATATTTAGAATGATGCCTGGCACATACTAAGTATTCAGTAATGTTTTGTTGTTGTTCTCTTTTGTTTTTTACAAAAAGTGATGTAAAGGATGTGAGCGCTAGAGGAATTCAGAGGAGGGAGGAGGTGAGGTGAGGGAGGTGTGGTCAGGAGGGGCTTCATCGGTAGGCCTTGACATGAGCTGAAGGTTTGAGTCACGCAAAGAGAACAATTTCTAGGGGAGCAGCGTGCATAAGGGTGCAGAAGTAGGAAGGGACATGATGTTTCTAGAAGCTGTAAGGAAACATTAAGGTAATGGGAGCTTAGATTGAGTTATGTGATTTTGAGATGGGAGAGATTGATAAATTATAATGCTAATCTGAAGATTAATTTTCAAGGAGGGGTGCCAGGGGCCATTTGGGCCGCCAGGGATTTCTGAGCTGTGAATGACGTAAGGACCTGGAAATTCAAGCAGATGAGTCTTTGGTGGACTTACCAAGCAGGCTGAAATGAGAAGAGTGACAAGGGCCAGAAGGCCAGCTGGGAAGCTGTTCTGTTAGTGCATCTCATCTGGGTTGGCACTAAGTGATCAAAGTGATAAAGAGAAATGGGTAGGTGTAGGCAGGTTTTCACATAGTACTAACATAGAGGATTTGATGACTGAGGGAGACATGGGGGGAATGAGTGCAAGGTGACATGAGTTTTCAGTCCTGTATGAATGGCTGTGCAGAAATCTGGTCAGAGAGAATGGAGAGGAGGAGCAGGTTAGGGGACAGTTTTATGACAAGCAAGAAAGTAATGACCTCTTGGAACCAAGAGCAATGTTTAGAGCAGCCCCGTTCCCCAAACAGGTGGCTCCCCTTGGGCTGCAGTGTGAGTACAGGAGCAGCAGTCGAGGTTGTCATTTCCCCTCGTCATTCATCGTGCTCTCTGAGCTACTTGGTCAGCTGTCGGCAGGGCCCAGACTTGGCACTTGCTTCTTAGTGGCTGCTGTTCAACTATACTGCCACTTCCCCCAGACCCTCTTGAGCACAGGCTTCTCAGAGAAGGAGAATCAGGTGGTATTTGGGCCACAACCCTGTTGTCCCCGAGGGAAACTTCTGAACTTTGATCAAAGTTGGAGATATTATCCCCCCTTCCTTGTGTTCACAAACCACAGACTTCTGCTGTTGCAAATCTCTGCAAAGCCCTCAGCTACCGTGGTTAGCACTGATGATGAGGAGATTGCTTCTGAGACTGCAAAAGGGGAAACACAGTGGGAGAGGAGAGAAGCCTTTTCGAGCCCCAGGCACCACAGGATCATCTGAGAGGTCTCCAAGATTTTCATGCTCGGAATCTGTCTGTCTGGAGAACTGTGTCACAGGGATGACACCGGCCATGTTAAGATAAAGAAGAGCCCTGGCTCCCCCCAGGCCAGGGCTGTAGCCCCAAAGCCCAAATAAAAGCATTATCCCAGCAGTGGGGGTGGGAGGGAGGGTTTGGGGAGTGGGCTAAGGACCTTATCCATGTTTGCTTTGTTTCAGTGGTTCTTTTTTGAGCAGTTGTTGTCCGCCCTCCCTCCCCTCCCCCACTGCCTTGTTTCACACACTATTCTAATACTTTCCAAGCCCTGGTTCATTTAATACTCATGACAATTCCTTATGAGGAGGTACAGTTGTTACCCTGTTTTATAGATGAGGAAACTGAGGCACCGCATGGTTGAGAACTTTGCCTGGAGCTGCACACCTGGTAATGTGGTTGGGATTGGAATCCTGGCAGTCTGGCTCTTGCGTTCCCTACTCTGTTACCGTGCTTCCCAGTCTTCCGTCAGTGAGCTGGGGCTACTGTTTTTAAGATATTTCCTCTTTTTGGTTCTGCTGAGGAATTTGTTTTAGGAATGCCACGTGGTAACATAAGAGCAAATAGGTGTTTTTCTGAGTCCTGTAGACCTGGTGTGAACACTTGCTGTGCCTGTTTATTAGCTGTGTAACCTTGGGCGAGTCACTTAACCTCTTTGAGCCTCAGTTTCTAAGTTCATGTAACGAAGATAAGATTTGTCACGAAGATGTCAGACAGGTTTTGTAAAGTGCCTAGAATTTAGTGGCTTTGAGGCTTTGAGCCCACAGGATTCGAATCCCAGCCACACTACTAGGTGTGCAACTCTGGGCAAGGTGCTCAACCATGCTATGCCTGTTTCCTAATCTATAAAACATGGTAACGACTGTACCCTCCTCATAGGGGGTTGTTGTGTAGAGAGGGGGAGAGAGCCACCGATGAAAGATAATTAAAGAGAAAAATCTCATTCCTGGATGTCAGAAGTCATACCACACCAACATGGGGAATAAGCCAGAACTGTATGGGAAAAAAATAGGATAAAAGTAAGGCCTAATAGGGCCTTTTCAGGTGTTTGGGTCTCATAACCAAAAGTAATGTTCATAAACCTGAAACGAATGTAACATTGTGTACCAACTATACTTCAATTGAAAAAAAATTTTTTTAATAAAAGAGATGGTTGGCCAGTATGATCTTTACAATAAAGAGAAAGATAAATTATTTCAAAAGAATAAAGAAGGGGCGCCTGGGTGGCTCATTCGGTTAGGTGTCTGACTTTGGCTCATGATCTTGTGGTCTGTGAGTTCGAGGCCCATGTTAGGCCCTGTGCTGACAGCTCAGAGCCTGGAACCTGCTTTGGATTCTGTGTTGTCCTCTCTCTCTCTGCCCCTCTCTCAAAAATAAACAAACATTTAAAAAAAAGAATAAACATGAAGAAAAAAATTTAAGCAAAGTGGCAGATGGCTAAATATTCCCATGACAATGATAAAAAACAAAATGGTCCCCCTAGGGTAGCTATCTGGATGGTTACTTCTTTCTCAGTGCTTTTTGGGGGAGGATTTAGCAGTGGGGTGGTAGGTGCGCCTCTCCCAGGCTTTTCTTGGAGGGTCAACAGTAAGTAAAGCACAGGAATGTAATGGAGAGAGAGAGCTTCTGTGAGAAGGAAGGTAGTAAACGGACGGTCCTGGAGGCATTGGGAGCCCGGGGCTGCGGAGTCTGGCAAAACAGGGTTCATATTCTAGCCCTGCCACACGCTCTCTGTGTGACCTGGGCAGGCTGTTGAATTCGTCTAAATTTTAAAACAGATTCCTGTTGTAAAACAGGGATGCTGACATTCTGCACAGAATTGCATGAGGGTTGACGGACATGACCTGTGGCGGGCTCTAGTGGTCTTCCCCTTCTTTTGGCCTTCTTCCTGTTCTTCTGCTTGTCTCCAGTGAAGCCAGTTTTCTCTTCCTTTGCACAATTTCCTGTCATGGAAATTAACAGCAATTTTGCAAACTTAGGAATGTTAGGTCTCCCAGGAAGTATTATTTGCTTCATTCCCATGATGGTGATCACCAGTGTAGCCAAGTCCCCTTCCTAGTTGGCACACTAGCCATCAGAAGTGACCCTTCTTCCTTATTATGTTGGTCTAGGGAAGGGTTTTATGTTAATCTCAAATAAAGGCTTGGACCTTCATGCTTTCTTAGTGCTTCATGCTTGGACCTTCATTGTTTCTCAGAAACAATTATATCTTTATAAAGAAGAACCGTGACCCCTCCCCTTCTTTTTTTACTCCAAACAAAATGGCCCTATTTCATGGAACCACCATGAATCTCTCTTAAGAGAGATTTAAATCTTATAAAATCAGAGTGACCTACGATGGTTGAAGGAAGGAGCTGCTGTACTTTTTCTTCCGACCATTCTGGGGTGAGGGATAAAGTCAATTGCTGGGTTGTCTTTGCTTCATTTAGGAAAGTCCCCTAGAGTCTACATGCAAGATGGGGAAATCCACACTCAGATGAATGTATGAAAGAGAATACCCCATTATGTTCTGGACGCTTCCAAAGAGCTAAAGGGTGGAGAATGATTGAGTAAGAAGCACAAAATACTAGAAGATTAATAATAAGTGTGAGTGTCCTTTTCTGGATTCATAGTGGGTTTGTTTTTTTTTTTCTGTAGGATCTCTATTTTTCACAATAACATATTTTTTTAAGTTTGTGTTTACTTTTGAGAGAGAGGGAAAGCACGAGTGGCAGAGGGGCAGAGACAAGGGGGCAAAGAGAGAGGATCCTAAGCAGCTTCCACAGTGTCAGCACAGAGCCCAATGTGGGGCTCGAACCCACAAACCCTGAGATCATGAACTGAGCTGCAGTCGGATGCTTACCCAACTGAGCCACCCCGGCACCTCACAATATCATATTTTAATGAGTGAATCTGTTGCATTTGTAGTGACTTAGGAGAAGTACCTTTCTTCATTTCTGTAATTCCACAGTATCTCCTTTGCAGAACAGGTAGTGTTGAATAATAAGACTCAACATTTTACTATTCTCACACTTCCAGATAACATACACTCACCTTTTTTCTCCATTTTACATATTATTTTCCAACTGAAGAATGTTTATGCATACCTTATTTAGGTCAGAGGTTTGAAGCACTGTATTTGAGTCTGTATTCAAAGTTCAATGCACATATATCGCATATACGAGCGTGTTACTTTCAAACAATAGATAGCTTCTAGAGAAGGGATGAGGTGGACTGTTAGAGGCTGAGGCCTCCAGCAGCCAGTTGGAAGACCCTGGGTAGAGCTGATACAGTTTAAGGTACAGAGAGAGACTGGAAAATCTGGCTTGGGATTAGGCCTTCACCTCAGTTCTGGCCTCAACTCTTCCTTAGTCGTTTCTCCCCTTTTGACCATAATTTGTTCATATAGAAGATCAGGGAGTTGGTTTGGATGCTTTCTTGGGTCCCTTCTAGCTCCAAAGCTTCTGATTCTTAGCATATGCTTGTATCAGAGACAAGACAGACATAGATTCATATGCCATCATGTGGGTGTGTTAATTCTTGTCCTTGCCCTCGTCATATCTACCAGATAGTGTGTGTTGTTTTTTCTTATGCTTTATTGAGATATATTTCACATACTATAAAATTCACCTGCTTAGAGTGTATGGTTTATTGGTTTAGAGTATAGCCACAGAATTGTACAGACATCACCATAGTCTTAATTTTAGCACATTTTTATCACCCCCACCCACCAAAGAAACTCCCCTACACATTGAATTTACTCCCCATTTTCCTCCAGTCTCCCTAGGCAACTACTAATCTTTCTGTCTCGGTGGATTTGCCCATTCTGGACATTTCACACAAACGAAGATCAAGAGAGACAACAGAAGAAACCTGAGCAGCCCTGCTGTTTGAAATAACTAGAAAAAGTGACCCACAGCAAGCTGGGTTGTGACTGGAGTCTTTTACTTAGCATAATGTTTTCAGAGTTCATCTGTGTTATAGCAGGTGTCAGTACTTTGTTCTTTTTTTATTGCCAAATAATATTCCATTGTATGCATTTGCCACATTTTACCTATCTATTCACCAGTTGGCAAAAATTTGGATTGTGTCCATGTTTTGGTTATTATGAGTAATGGTACTTTGAACATTAATATACCAGTTTTTGTGTGGATGTGGGCCTTCATTGCTCTTGGAATGACTTTCTGAGCTGTGTGGTAAGTCCATTTAACTTTCTTAGGCCCTGCCCAGTTGTGTTCTAAAAAGGCTGTGCCATTTTGCAGTCCCATCAGTGTATAAAGGGCCAGGTTTTTCCCATCCTTGCTAACTCTTGTTATTGTCCCTTTTATGTGAGCCATCCTAGTGGGTATAAAGTGATTTTTTAATATGCTTTTCCCCCACAGCTAATGATATTGAGCAAGTTTTCATGTGCTTATTAGCCATTAGTTCTCTTCTTTGGAGAGAGATCTTTTCAAATCCTTTGGCCACATTTTAATTGGTTATTTTTATTTTTACTGTTGAATTACAAGAGTGAGTCCTTTTTTGAAAGTTTAATTTGGCAGTGTAGAATTTAAATTTGTGTCACTGATCATTCCAGCGTTACTTTGAGAGACTAAATGTCATTGGTTAAATGGATTTTTTTTTTTTGAAGTCAGCTATTAGAAATAGAAGCCTGAAAAGATTTTAAGTGCGGGGTGGCAGAGGGGTCGTGCATAGAGTGATGGAAAGGAGGTTGTTTTGGATTTATACATGGAAAAACTGTAAGTTTCCTGGAAGCAACTGCCTGCCCTTCCTTTAAACACTTGACTTCCTTTGATATCTTATTAGTGCCTGGTTTCTTTTGACCCTTTTGTGGCTTTGACTGACATGTTCCAAAAGCATTTTCAGGACTAATGACTTTGAAAAATACTAATGATTTAGATGGAAATCAGTGCAATCAAACATTATTTTCATTTGAGGATATTGTAGGTTTAAAAAATGTGGCAGTCAGGGGTGCCTGGGTGGTTCAGCTGGTTAAGCGTTCAACTTCAGCTCAGGTCATGATCTAGCAGTTTGTGGGTTCGAGCCTCACGCTGGGCTCTGCGCTAACAGCTCGGAGCCTGGAGCCTGCTTCTGATTCTGTGTCTCCCTCTGTCTCTGTCCCTCTCCTGCTCGTGCTCTGTCTCTGTCTCAAAAATAAACAAACATTAAAAAAAAAATGTGGCAGTCAACAGCTGATATTTTATGGCTGTTATTCCAGAAATTTTGGCTCTAGGCTAGTATACCGTGGTATTTGGAGGAATGAGCTGGAGAGAGGGAGAAGAATGGAAGAGCCAACCAAATAACTGTATTTTGGAAAGTTGAAAGCTCTGATTTTTCTTTTACTCCTCTTACAAATTGAAGCATTTTCCAGAGAGCTGATGAGGAAGGAAGCCCTCATTTTAGTTTCCAGGATACTTACACTGGGTGAAATTGGTTTTTTATTCACTGAAGTCTTTGGAGCTTGCCTAGAGCTTGGTTAGCTTTAAATGATCTTGGCCTTACTCAAGGACCCTGTCTAGTTATTATTCATTTTGTCATTTGCATGTGCATATAGCTTAGGGCTCTCTCCTCCCCCCTCCCCCTGGGACTTAACGCAAGGAAAAAAATCCTTGCCATTTTGCCTGCTAGTAAGCGTTGGAAACTGGGCTTCAGGACAAGTTGGCTCTGAGCCAAGCTTCCCTTTGCTCTTACACACGTGAAACCTGTTTCTTTTGGCTAAGGCATTTAAAGAAAAAAGTGCCTGCATCTCAGCTAAAACAACCTTGTCTTACTCTCTCCTCTTTTTCCCTTACCCGGCTTCTCTTAACCTTGTTCCCCCTTGCTCTTTACCAGTTTATTTTATAAGACTGCTGTGGGTCACTTTTTTCAGTTATTTCAAACACGGGGATGCTCAGGTTTCTTCTTTCATCTCTTTTTATCTCCCATAGAGCAGTGGCCACGTGAGGCCATTTGCATTCGCTCCAGTATAAGAAAATCTTTTGAGTTCTGCCCTTTCCATATCCTTAGGAGATCTGACTCTATTTTCATGCTTCTCTGCCTGGGGGTGGGCTGGGTTTACATTTTTAAATGCCCCATCTTCTGAATCAAAAAATGGGACTACCTAATGTTAGTTTGCATTAAAAACTGCTGAGATTAAATGTGGAGCTGGGACTTTCTGACTTTGTTGGACTTTGTTGTTGGTACTTGAATTTGTGAAGGGGAACTGCTTAAAATAAGTGGGCTCCTCATTCCTGGAGTTTTAGTTGTCTCCTGTGTTTAAACTAAATCCTGGAGGCATAAAACGCTTGAAATAAATACATGTTGTTAAAAGCCCCGCTGGGTAAAACACACACCAGCATTTTTATTATTAAAAGTGGCATTGAGATTTCCTAAATATCTCTGGCCACCAGCTGTGTAAGGAGAACCTTGAAAGAAGGGAGGTGCAAGTTACTTATCTAAAATAAGTGACTCCTCCATGAAATGGTGATGGGGTAGGCGTGTCCCCAGCAACTGGGAAGGGGCCTTCCGGAACTTGTAGAGGGCTCAGCACCCTGTCCTCGAAGGGAGCATCAAAGCACACACCATTGGGAGAGAGGCAGATAAGGAAAGCACTGAAGTCGAAGAGGTGGCACATATTTGGAGAAAGGCTAAATTTTGCTAAATCGGTGGGGGTATGAAGTAGTGCAGAAAATAAGATTCGGACATAGATGTTGTGGCTGGACCACACAAGTCATCAGTCCTTCTTCACTGACTCATTTTGACCTCATTTTGAAGGCTGAGGGATGTCACCGAAGGTTGCAGAGTAACTTAGTAATGATCAGTCTCTGGTTTTAGGAAAATTAATCTGGCAACAGCCTTTACAGTGTTCATCGTGGGGAAACTTATTAGGACAAGGTGCTGGGATCTGAACTAAGCCTGTTACCTCATAGTCTCAACTGCTCTAGAACTTGGTCTAATATATATCATGAACACTTTTCTTTGTCATTGAATTTTCTAACACATCATCATTTTAGATGATGGTTTTATATCCTCCTCTCCTACCTTAACCTCTATCTCTCTCTTTAGTGACCTCTCTTCCACTTAAAGCACCTATTGACCTCTCCCATTCTTTTCTCCTCCCCCCTGCCCCAAGCTAGGAAAGCTTTGATGTCACTTGTTCATAATTAAATAAAATGTAGTTGTAACAAATGCATTACTTCTCAACCATTTTTAAAGCATATTTTAAGCCACTTATTTCTAATTGAAGTTTAAAAGGCTTTGTTTCCCCCCTTAGAAGAATTTCAGGCATCAAGCAGATTGGGAACAATCCTTTGAGGACTATTCAACTGGCTTAAAAAAAATCGATTTTACTTAGGCCTTTTTAGAATTAGGGGGCAGGGGAGGTCTCCAGTATCTTCCCCCAAAAGAGCTTTCTTTTCCCTTGGGGAATGGAGTGAAATTGCTCTCTGGAAAAGGCCGGTGTCATTGTCCCCTGCCTTGACACAAATCATTCTGTTCTTCACATACACAGACATCCACCCCCCAGTGGACTAGTGTTTGTTACATGCCTCTCATGGTCACGGTCTGTGGCATGTGTATAACATACTCATTCCTCTCTTCTCCCAGAAGTGTGTTTGTGTCACGTTTGAATTTTTAGTTTTTACTTAGTTTTGTTTTCTGACATCTGGGATACCTTAATGATCTTTACATTGTTGTTTTTTGTTCTTCCCTCTCTGAGTTTGGAAGAGTCTGACAAAACAAATATGTCTTTGAAACTCATCTCATAAGTAACTGCAATGTTAGAGTATAACCAGTTGTCCTGAGAATTATGAATTTTTGTTTTAAAAACATTTGATTATAGGTTATATAAGGGCTTAGAGCACTGGTTTTTAGGTTTTTTGGAGGTGGCTTTTCTGAGGTGTAGGGGAACCAGTTAAAGAATACCTGTCTTTACTAGTTTTTGCAGTAATTGGAAAGAGTGAAATATACACAGACCGATGGAGATAGAAGTACCACTTTTATTACCAGTAAAGGTGGTAATTGTGCCCTTGATCTGCGGCCAAATGAGCTCACTCACATTCACATCGGAAGTGGACAGGTTTACAGACTAATCACCAGTGAACTGTCGCAGGAGCCTTTCCTTGAAGGGCAGGCTCTTTGCCTTTGGGGATGCAGACAGGGAGTGGAAGGACATCTCTTTAACAGCTTCACAGGAGTGGTTCATGAACCGTCTCAATAAACTCACTTCATCTGATCCTGTATATTTCCTCAGATTTGTAGAATTTGCTTGCAGATCTTGTTGATTCAGTGGACATCTAGGTTGCAGTATGCATTTCATAAGTGTTTTTATCATGAATTAGTCCAGTTTGTCTTGGCAATATTATGATAGGCACTGTGGTAAAGTATTTAGTTGCTTTCTGCTATTTGTTTTCAAGCAATCACAAATAAAAAGTATTTGTGGTGTGCCCGGGTGGCTCAATTGGTTAAGCAGCTGACTCTTGATTTTGGCTCAGGTTGTGATGTCACGGTTTGTGAGATCGAGCCCCGCATCAGGCACTCTGCTAACAGCAGAGAGCCTGCTTGGGATTCTCTCTCTCTCTGTCTCCCTCTGCCCCTCTCCCACTCGTGCACATTCATGCTCTCTCTCTCTCAAAGTAAATAAACTTAAATAAAAAGTATTTGAGAATATGCTAAGGACAGTTAATGCTTTGCATCATCTAGTATTTGTTAATGGTTCCCTCATTCTGCTTAGAAGAAATATCTGCAAAGTATATGAAGGTACAAAAACCAGCCACAGCAAGCAGCTCCCCGCTCTTGTGGGCCGTGGCCGAGGCCACCTGAGCAGGCTTTGGAGCAAGTGCTGGGGTGTAAGCATAATGAGTTTTAGTCAGCTTGATCCTGGTTAGATGGCCACTAATGCTCTCATTTCCAGATTTGACTTCTTCGAAGGGACTAGTCACTTACCATTTGAGCCAAGAAAAGTCCTAAGATAAGCAGCTATGTGGATTAAGAACAAAGTGTATTTTGCACCGTCTGATGAGCACTTTATGTCCCTGAAGTTGAGATTGCACAAAGGGAGCTCTGGAAAACAACTGGCCATAAATTTGGAAGATAATGAAAAGATTAATTATACATTCCTTATCTCACTGAGCACCCTGAGTTGACCGATACAGTTCACTGACCTGAAGATGGATCTGAGAAGCCTGGAATGTGCTGTTTCACATTGTTTCTCTTGAGAAATGTATTTAATCAATGTGCAGAGCATTGAGGGCAATACACTTGGTATGACCTTTATCCTTAAGGCACCAGTGGGAGTCTGCATGTGACACACACGGTGAGGATAAGAATTTGGAGGAAGAATGGAAATGACAGATGATTTAATTTCTATCAGTCTGTATACTGAGCAGTGTTTTTTTTGGATGATGCTTAGTAGACAGTCTTCTCTGTACATTTGATATAAAATTGAGCCAAGATTAGGAGTGCTATTGATCCTAACTTTTCTAACAAAAATATACTTTTAAAATTATTAAAATAATGCATCTTCGTGATGGGAAAAGTCAATCCAGAATCTATAGTGTGTTCCTCCCTTCAATTTCTCCAGCAGTTCTATGTGTTCTACGTGATGTGTGTGTGTGTGTACACATGTATATAATTTTATACTTTTTCTTATGCTTTTACAAATGTAATCCATTTTTGTTTCAATGATACAAAATCTGCAAGTTGGGTTTTTTCACTTAATATATCATTGACATTAGTTAAGAAAGTTCTTTTTAATATTTATTTATTTATTTAGAGAGAGAGAGCGAGAGAGCGCGAGCTCACACAGTCATGAGCTGGGGTGGGACTCATCCCTGAAGGAGTTTTTTAAAAATCACCAATGAGTACACAAATATTTGATATCTAATGAAAGGAACATATAGCTTTCCTTCTTTAATATGTTAATGGGTACATCGGGTTCTCTGATGTCCCGCACTCCTGACATTCCTGGTATAACTTTAGTCAGTCCTTAAAACTGACAGCTGCTCATTCTTCAAAGACATTTCAGAGATGTCATGAAGCAGCAATTTGTGACCTGGGCTAGGAAACGTGAGAGGAACGTGGTCTGATGTGTATGGGGAACAGGACTGAGCACATACTCTAGGAATCAGGGAATTAAATTGAGATCTGACACTTCCAGGAGCTATTCTCAGTGTAGTTGTTGCGGTGGTTAGAAGTGATACCTTATTGGGGCGCCTGGGTGGCTCAGTTGGTTAAGTGTCCGACTTCGGCTCAGGTCACGATCTCACAGTTTGTGGGTTCGAGCCCCGTGTCATGTTCTGTGCTGACAGCTAGCTCAGCCTGGAGCCTGCTTCAAATTCTGTGTCTCCTTCCTTCTCTGACCCTCCCCTGCTCACGCGGTCTCTCTCTCTCAGAAATAAATAAAACATTAAAAAAAAAAAAAAAGAAAGAAAAAGACAAGAAATCATTACAAAAAAAATAAAATAAAGGGGCGCCTGGGTGGCTTAGTTGGTTAAGCGTCCGACTTTCGCTTAGGTCATGATCTCACGGTTCATGGGTTTGAGCCCCGCGTCGGGCTCTGTGCTGACTGCCAGCTCAGAGCCTGGAGCCTGTTTTCAGAGTCTGTGACTCCCTCTCTCTCTGACCCTCCCCTGCTCACGCTGTCTCTCTCTCTCTCTCTCCTAGAAATAAATAAAACATTACAAAAAAAAAAAAAAGAAAAAGAAAAAGAAAAGAAGTGATGCCTAATTTATTAGGGGTTAGTAATAACATTAGCCTACAAATGATTGGAGTCTAAGTAACACTGTCCTAGTTGAGCAGTTTGTATACGGAGAGGTTTTAGCCCTATGGCTGCCTTTAATTTTTGGAGTTTATTATGTCTCATTTTCTTTCAGAGTCCTTTGAGGATTCTTAGGGGTCAGGTGGAATTTCTTCTACCACTCTGCAGTTAAACTATTTTGGTGTCTTTTGAGGACTAGGTCACACCTTGGCCATCTCTCATTTCCTTCAGGAATTAGGTTCCAAGTGAAAATGTTCTCTACTTTAACCAGAACAACTGGTACTTAGCAGTGCATGACGGAGTAATAGGAGATTTGCTGTGAACAGTCTTCACAAGTGGCCAGAGCTCAAATACTCTTGGGTTTTATGGTCGAGATTTGAGGTTAGTAGCTTAAAAGAGATGTAATCTGTTGGCTTCTTGGCACTAAGACAGTTTAAATGTTTAGGTTTCATGCTCCCCACCTAAAGAGTGAGTAAGTAGGTGGCTGACCTCTACAGTTTCTTTTATCTCTGTAATATTTCGGTTTGGGTAATTGCATCCAACCTCTCTTCGACTTACCCTCAATTGAGAACTGAAGACTGTGGAAAGTTAGGGTCTTGACTTGTATTTAAATTGTGCCACCTATGTTGGTTTATGCCTCTTCATTCTGATGCTGATTTTATTGTTATTTTTGACATTAGTGTTTGTTTTGGGGGACTGTGGGATTTTTTTTTTGATAGACTTAGTTTTCAAATTTTTATTACTTTGTTTAAAACATTTTTAATGTTTATTTATTTCTGAGAGAGTGAGAGAGAGACAGAGCGCACTAGCAGGGGAGGGACCGAGAAAGAGGGAGACACAGAATCTGAAGCAGGCTCCAGGCTCCAAGCTGTCAGCATAGAGCCTGACGTGGGGCTTGAACTCACGAACTGTGAGATCATGACCTGAGCCGAAGTCAGACGCTTAACCAACTGAGCCACCCAGGCGCCTCTGTTTATTTATTTTTTAATGTTTATTTATTTTTGAGACCGGGCAGAGAGAGAGGGAGACACAGAATTTGAGGTGGGCTCTAGGTTCTGAGCTGTCAGCACAGAACCTGCCATGGAGTTCAAACGAGCTTTGAGATCATGACCTGAGCCTAAGTCAGACGCTTAACCAACTGAGCCACCCAGGGACCTCAGGTTTTTTAGAGAAATGTTAAATTTATAGGAAAAATTGCTCACAAAGTATAGAGTTCCTATATAGCCTTTCCACTTCCTTACCCCCATGGTTTTCCCCAATTAGTAACATCTTGTATACATGCTCTTAGCATCTTGACTGTGTGGTATACTTGTTATCGTTGATGAACCAATATTCACATGTTATTATCTAAAGTCTGAGTTCACTCTGTTTTGTACAGTTTTGTGGCTTTTGACAAATGGAGAATGTATATAGCCACCATTACGATATCATACAAGGTAGTTTCACTGACCTAAAAATAGACTGCGTTTCATCTCTTCATTTCTCCTCCACACCCCCGTGTACCCCAGGCAAGCACTGATCTTTTACTGTCTTTATTGTTTTGCCTCTACTGGTTAGCCTCTGAATAACACGGGCAGTTAGGGGCGCCAACAGTCGAAAATCTACGTATAACTTTTGCCTCCCCCAAAACTTTACCACTGATTGCCTGCAGTTGACTGGAAGCCTTACTGACAACATGAACAGTTGATCAACACATACTTGGTATGCTGTATGTACTGTATTCTTAAAATGCCATAAGCTAGAGAGAAGAAAATGTTAAGAAAATCATAAGAGAAAACACATTTATGGTATTGTACGATATTTATATATATATAAAAAAAATACATATGTAAGGGACCTGCTCTGTTCAAACCCATGTTGTTCAAAGGTCACTGTAGCTGGAATCTTCCTGGTCTTTCCAGCCCGGCTTCTTTAACTTAGTAATACACATTTAAGCTTCCTCTGTGTCTTTTTGGCTTGATAGCTCATGTCCTTTTATCGCTGAATAATATTCTGTTTGGATGTGGCACAGTTTCCCCACTCAAAAGGACATCTTGGTCACTTCCAAGTTTTGGCAATTATGAATAAGGCCACTATAAACATTCACATGCAGTTTTTTTGTGTGGACATACATAAATTTTCAGTTCAGTTGAGTACTACAAGTGCTATTACTGGATCATATGGTGAGCCTGGATTTAGTTTCATAAGACATTGCCAAACTGTCTTTCAGAGTGGGTGTGTCATTTTGCAGCCTCACCAGCACTGAACGATCCTGTTGCTCCCCACGTTGTCAACAGCATTTGGTGTTGTGTTTTCAGATTTTAGCATTTCTAATAAGTATGTAGTGGTATTTACTTGTAGTTTAATTTGCAATTCCTTAATTCCCCAACTCAACATGTGGTGCTGAGTGTCTTTTCCTATGGTTCTTTACTATCTTCCTTCTTTGGTAAGGTGTCTGTTCAGATCTTTTGCCAATTTTTAAATTGCATTGTCTGTTTTAAGAGCTATTTGCATGTTTTGGATACATGTCCTTTATCAGATACTTGTTTTGCAAAGATTTTCTCCCAGTCTGTGGCTTGTCTTTTCATTCTCTTAAGAGTGCTTTCTGCAGAACAGAAGTTTTTTGTTTCAGTGCAATCCAATTTGTCAATATTTTCCTTCATGGATCATGCTTTTGGTGTTGTATCTAAAGAGTCATTGCTGAGCCCAGGGTCATCTAGATTTTCTTCTGTTATCTTCTAGAAGTTTTATAGTTTAGCATTTTACATTTAGGTCTGTGATCCGTTGTAAGTTAATTTTTATAAGAGCTGGAAGGTCTGTGTCTAGATTCATTTTTTGCATGTGGATGTCCAGTTGTTGCAGTACCATTTGTTTTAAAAGCTATGCTTTCTCCATTGAATTACCTTTGTTCCTTCATCAAAGATTAATATATTTGTGTGAGATTGTTTCTGGGCTCTTTGTTCTATTGGTCTTATGTGCTTTTTTTGTTATGTTTTGTTTTTGTTTTTGGCTAAACAGCCCAACGGCTTGATAATTGCAGTTTTAGTAAGTCTAGAAGTCGGACAGTGTCAGTCCTCCAACTTTGTTCTTCTCCTCTAGTGTTGTGTTGGCTATTCTTGGTCTTTCATTTTCATATGAACTTTAGACTCAGTTTGTTGATATCTACAAAATAACTTGCTGAGATTTTGATTGGGATTGTGTTGACTCTATAGTCAACTTTGGTAAGAATTGATACCGTAAATAATATTGAATCTTCCTACTCATGAGCATGGAATGCCTCTCTGTTTAGATCTTGCATTTATTTTATCAGGGTTTTGTAGTTTTCCTCATATAGATCTCGTTCCTGTTTTGCTAGATTTATACTAAAGTATTTCATTTTGGGGTGCTAATTAATGTAAATGGTGTTGTTTTTAATTTCAAACTTCAAAGTGTTCATTACTGGTATATAGGAAAATAATTGACTTTTGTATACTAACTTTGTGTCCAGCAACCTTGCTATAATTATTGAGTTTTAGGAGGACTTTTTGTTTATTGTTCAGGACTTTACATATTATCTATTTTATTTCTTCCTTCCTTATCTGAATACCTTTTTTTTTTTTTTAAGTAATCTCTATCCCCAGTTTGGGTCTCGAACTCCCGACCCCGAGATAAAGAGTCGCATGCTCCTCCAACTGAGCCAGTCAGGTGCCCCCCAATCTGAATATTTTTTATTTTTCTTATGGCATTAGCTAAGACTTCCAGTACAACATTGAATAGGAGTGATGGTTGGAGGGCATCCTTATCTTTTTCTAGATCTTAGGGGAAAGCACCTAGTTAATTGCCATTAAGTATGATGTTAGCTCCAGGTATATTTATAGATATTCTTTATCAAATTGAGGAAGCTCCTCTTCATTCCTGATTTTCTGAGAGAATTTTTACCACGAATGGGTGTTGGAAATGCTTTTTCTCAATATATTGGTGGGATCAAATGATTTTTCTTCTTTAGCTTGTTGACATAGATTACATTAATTGATTTTCAAATGTTGAAACAGTCTTGTATACCTGGAATAAATCCCACTTTGTCATGGTGTGTAATTCTTTTTGTGTCTTGTTATATTTGATTTAATAGTCTTTTTTCAAAGATTTTTGCATTTGGGTCATGAGAAATACTGGTTTGTAATTTTCCTTTCTTGTAATCTCTTTGGTCTGGTTTTGGTATTAGGGTAGTGCTGGCCTCCCAGAACGAGTTAGGAGGTATTCCCTTTGCTTCTCTTTTCTGGAGAATACAGAGAATTGGTATCATTTCTTCTTTAAATGTTTGGTAGAATTCACCAGTGAAACCATCTGGGCCTGGTGCCTTGTGTTTTGTAAACTTATTAAATTTTGTGTCCATTTCTTTAATAGATATAAGCCCGTTCAGATAATCTATTTCTTCTTGTGTGAGTTTTGGTAAGAATTGGTCTGTTTCATGTAAGTATTATCAAATTTGTGAGTATAGAGTTGTTCATAGTATTCTTGTATTATCCTGTTAAAGTCCATGGATCAGTAGTGATGACTTCTCTTTCATTTTTTTTAATGTATATTCATTTTGAAAGGGAGAGCATGGGTGGGGGGGAGGGGGAAGGGCACAGAGAGAGAGGAAGAGAGGAAGAGCATCCCAAGCAGGCTTCTTGCTGATGGAGCCTGACATGGGGCTGAATCTCACAAACCATGAAATCATGACCTGAGCCAAAATCAAGAGTCAGACACTTAACCGACTCACCCACCCAGATGTCCCACTCTTCTTTCATTTTTGATATTAGTAATTTGTATCTTCTCTTTTCTTCTTGGTTAGCCTGGCTAGACATTTATCAGTTTTATTGATCTTTTCAAAGAACAAGCTGGGAGTGTGGGATTTTTAGTCCATATTACAGTTAAGAGCCATAATAAGCCTTGACTCTGACTCAGTCTCTAAATTTTTGCCAGTAATTGCTTATATATGTGTGTGCACAAAGGCATTAGCATTAGGCTCTAATACAGAACTATCAGTAGAGCTTTTTTAGAGTCCATAGACTTTCATTAATAAAACGAAGGCTTCCATTACTAATAGAATTGGTGGATCAGGGAGAACATTTTTGCATACTGGCTCCCTATGCTAGCTGTGTGTCCTTGAGCAAGTGGCTTCACCTCTCTCTAGTTTTATGTACTAATCACCTTTGTGAGCATGTTAAAATTTGTGAAATGCAAGTTCTTATTTTACTGTTTAGTATGAAAAATAGAGGTAATATAAGGTGTCTAGTATGGTAGCTAGTACCCAGTAGACTCTATTGCAGCTATTATATTTCTAAAAGACAATGTCTATTATACTCATTAAAGGTATATTAATTACCACATGGGTTTCTTCATACTCTAGGCCTTTGGGAGATGGTAGGGCTTTCTAGTAACTGATAGATATGTGAAGGTATATTTCTTTCCATATAGAGTTTTTGTTGTAAATGGCTGCCCTCTTGCACATTTAAAATCTGAGAAGGAAAAAGCTGTTTGTGGGAAAGCCCTCCAGTTTGGGAAACTTTTTTTTGATAACTTTGAAGGTCAAGTCTCTTATTTCTCATTTGGTAGATAATGCACACAGCGTGGCCTTGCTTTTTCAGTCAGGTGTTCTGCCAGGGTCCAGAGTGAATGCTTATTTTTGGACAGACTCCAAGGACAGGCTAGTAGGTGCTTTTTGGAAATGCTAGAAAAGGTATTTGGCGAATTGTGCAGATCTGAGAGGCTGATTAAATGCAGATCTTGGTAGGGTTCTTGAAGCAGGCTCTGGAATTAAACAAGATTTAAAACATATCACCAATAGAGACCCAAAAAGTGAGGAAATCTGGACTTCATTAAAACCAAAAATTTTTGTTGTATTATCGTTTTGTTTTTTAAAAATTTTCCAGAGCAGTATGCCTTGTTCAGCTGTTTTCACTAACAGCAGTTGCATCTAAGTGGCTACAGTGCTTACTAAATTATGGAGAAATGACTTTAAAAATTAGTTCAAACAGAAAAGCTTAACACAGCAAAATTAAATCTGTATAACCTGTAAGTATGTATTTTCAGAAGTAATTGCCCTGTTTTCTTTAAGAACAGAATGTGATTCTTAGGAAGGAAATCCTCTGCTTGGGGAAGTTACCTTAGCGCCACAGAAAGAAAGGAGAGAGGAGGTTAGTAGTAAAATGATGCTGCAAAGGGGGTGGCTACTTATATCCTGACTTCTTGGTTCAGGGTGAATGGTGGCACTTGACTAAGAAGTCTTTGCCATGGACTAGATGCCAGTAGGCCCGAGGTTAGCCTCAGATGGGAGGTTACTTGCGCATCAGCCCCCTCGGGGAGCTCTGGCTTCCTGGGCAAGCCCCGTGGACTGAGCCCCACCTCCTTTCTTTTCACCTGACCTCATAGTACCAGACCATTCCTCATGCAAAATGACACCCATTAGCAAAATGACTCTGAGCCTTAACAATGAGGGCATTTATCTGTTTGCTGCACCCAATGTTTAAGCCTCTTGATAGGTCACTTCTTGAAGAGAAAAAGTAAAGGGAGAAGGGCAGGGGAGGTGATGAAAGGAGAGAGCTGAAGACAAACATCATATGAGGAAGGAAGGTTTATCCTGGCGGGTATTGTAGTAAAAAGAACATTTCATAGGAAGACCCAAGGCTTCAGTTCCAGACGGGTTCGGTTGTTGACTAGCTCTCTGTTCTCCTTGATGTGGCTTCGTTTCCCCATCTCTAAAGTAAAGTTTTGGGGAAAGATGGTTTTAGACACTGGAGAATGAGAGGAATAAAACAGGGCCCCTGCCCTTGAGGAGTTTATTTTTTGATGAAGGAAGCAGGTTTGTTGTAAGCAAATTAAAAACAAACAAAAAAAACAGACTATTGTAATGCTTTAAGTAGAGGACTACAAAGAAAAGATGCAGATAAAGTTAATACAGCCTGAAAAGTGGGGTGGCATTTCACTGGGGCTTTGAAGGGTGTTTGAGATTTAACAGAGACTAAAATCAGATGAGGCAGAGAGAATACCGGGAGCAAAGATGGGAGGCACATATCTGGTGCGCAGGGTGTGTACAAGAGTGTGGAGGATGGTGGAGCCAGAAAGGTAACTGGGATCGCTTGGGAAGATCCTCATTGCCGGGCAGGCAGGAAGTTTTTCCTGTAGGCAAGAGAGAGTTATCCAAAGTTCTTTGGAAGGAATACCTGCTTGTATACATATTTTAAGAAGTTGGTAGTGACAACACTGCGGAGAGTGTTTTTTGTCTTTCGTCGATGAAGGAAGAGACTTAAGGCAATCGAGATCATCTTGGAGGTTATTTCAGGAGTAAAGCAGTGACTTTGGAAATGGAGAGGAAGAGACAAACCTGTGAACTGTTTTAGGATGTAGAATATCTGCGATTTGGTAACTCCCTGTTGACTCATTCACCTCTCCTAACCTCACCATCACTTAAACTAAAGGTACAAAACCATTGTGTGCAATTCCTACAACATCTTCGAAAACCCACTAGCCTTTGAAACCACTGACGCATCTGGACGCCTCCCCTGGGGACCTGTACTGCCCTCCTTTGAGCAAGCTTGTTCTTAGCTTCTGTAATTGAAGAGCTCCTTTCAGAAGCAAATGGGAATAATTGATTTTCATCCTCCAGAGGCTGGAAAAATCAAAGACCACAAGAGGTTTTTTAAAAAAGGAGGCCAAATCCGGAAATAAATTTTCTCCATACTCCTTCTTAAGAACTCTCATAAACAGGGGCACCTGGATGGCTCATTCGGTTGAATGTCTGACTTTGGCGCAGTTTGTGAGTTCGAGCCCCACATGCAGCTTGTTGTTATTGGCGCAGAGCCTGCTTTGAATCCTCTGTCCCCCTCTCTGTGCCCCTTTCCTGCTTGCACTCACGCGCATGTTCTCTCTCTCAAAACTAAATATGAAAAAAAAAAAAAATCTCATAAATGGAAACCCGTGTTCCTGGGTTAGATCTGGCTTCACTTAAAAAAAAAAAAAAAAGATGTATGTGTTGTTAAAAATTGTTCTGTTGTTAAAACAGTAAGGAAGACTTTAAGGCCACAGCAAGGGGAGAGAGATGAGGCTCACCTCCAAATACAACAAGGACAAGTGGGGATTTATAACCAAGGAGCATGGTGAGGGGTTAGGGGATGGAAAATTACTAAGAGGAGACAACAGAGTAGGGGGATTCTTGCTAAACTGACCAAACAGGATTTTCATTAAAGGCTGCCCAAGGACTTCCACACCAAAGGTGGGGGAAGAGGGACTTTGTCAGATATGGAGGAGGGGAGGTTCTTGCTAAACCTACTTAACAGGATTCTTGTTAAAACTTGGCTGCACGGGCCAAAGACAGAATGGTCACCAAAGTCCAGGCCTAATTGAAAGAGTGCTCATGGGGCGCCTCGGCGGCTCAGTCAGTTAAGGGTTGAGTCTGACTCTTGATTTTGGCTCAGGTCATGATCCCAGGGTCGTGGGATTGAGCCCCGCATTGGGCTGAGCATGGAGCCTGGTTAAGATTCTTTGTCTCTTCCTCTGTCCCTCTACCCCACCTGTGCACATGTGCTCTCTCTCTGTAAAATTTAAAACTAAAGTAAAATAGAATGACTATTTAAAAAAAGAAAAAAGTGTTCAGGAGCCTGACCAAAGTTTGGTCAAGAAGAGTGTCTGTCAGGCAGAGAAGGACAAATATATGTTTGCACGTATAGGAGGATTAGGAGGAACTTAACTGAGGAACGAGGGGGAGAAGAAGGGGGGAAATGGTGGGGGAAAGGGAGAGAAGCAAACCATGAGAGACTCTTGAATGCTGACAAAAACTGAGGACTGATGGATGTGGGGGGGAGGGGGGATGGGCATGGAGGAGGGCACTTGTGGGGAGGAGCACTGGGTGTTATGTGGAAACTAATTTGACAATAAACTATTTGTAAAAAAAAAAAAACAAACAACAAAAAAGAAGAATGTCAGTTTGGTGTGTGTGTGTTTTATTACTAAAGTAATGCATGCCTTACCCCGATATTACGATCATCAGTCTTAACAGTTCGGTATGTAGCCTTCCATATATGAGTATAGGCTTAGAAAAATACAGCATTCTAACCAGAGTGAGATCATACTCTACATCCTGGTATACAGGTGCATTTTCCACGTCGTATATCTTGCATGTTTTTTCATGTCAACACTACTATCTATACTGACTGTTTTCATTCTTTGGAATGCCTTGCCTCACTTTAGATATTGATACCAAGCCGTTATATTTTAGATTTCAGTTTACGGTTTTCACATACATTATCCCATTTATTCCATAAAATAGCCCTCTCAAGGCTAGGGAAAGGGCATCACATCTCCACTTTACATAGAGGTTAAGTGATTTACTGGATATTTGGTAGCTAATACATGTCAAGTCCAGGATTTATGCATATGGTCAGTTGCGTGTGTGAACAAATTGAGATCCTTGACATTCAGCCTCCATCATTAGCCACATTCATGATACTATTTTTGTCCGTGGTGCTTGGGACATTTAGGAAATATATGTGGGGTATGTAGGAACTGGAATCTGACAATAAATTTCATTTGAGGTGTTCATCTCTTTTGCATGTATTATTAATTTCTGTATTGAACTTTTTTGTCATTTTAATTTCCTTAAAACAACAAAATAATCATCTTGAATACTTTAAATGAATTTAGTCAATTTGTATCTTTCATTGTAATGTCGATACTTTCAATAATTACCTTAAGTAATGAAGTTTGTCACTAATTGGATTTCTGGAAATGTTAATGGGAGTCTTTCAGTTAACTACTTCTACTCCTGGCCCTCTGGGACCCATTTCCCACCTAGAACATAGTGCCTCTCTCTCTCAGTCCTCTTTATTGGGTTCCTATGACCCTGGCAAGAAAAAAAAATGAGCAAGACAGAATGAACAAGGAGTGGGGAATGTGGAACAGGGCGGAAATGAGAGAAGATGAGCTATGGGGGAGTCATTTTATTCAGGAATGAGAAAAACAGTGAGCAGAGTGTGTTTTAAGAAGTTGTATGTGGCACCATGGTTGAGATTTTGGATTTAAACCGAGTGTCACTCATTCCAGCTCTCCACCCCTGGGTAAATTATTCACCTCTGTACTTTCAGTTGTCAGTTGCCTGGGTTCCCTTGTAGGGTTCTGGTGAGAAGTGAACAGTGGGTTATTATCCACGTAATTAAAGTATACTTAGCTCATGGTAAACATTTACTTTTTTAATGTTTATTTTGAGAGCGACAGAGAGCACAGGTAAGCGGGGGGGTGGGGGGACAGAGACAGAGAGAGAGAGAGTCCCAGGCAGCCTCCATGCTCACAGCAGACCCAGAGCCCACCACCAGGCTCCATCCCATGACCCCGAGATTATGACCTGAGCCAAAATCAAGATCAGACGCTCAACCAGCTGAGCCACACAGGTGCCCTGGGAAACATTTAATGGTAGCTGTTATTTCCAGGCCTTTTAGAATCAAAATTCTAAAAAAGGGGTCTCAAAGTCTGGATTTATGGTTGCCCTAAGGCAAAGGCATCTTTGTCTGCAAATGTGACTCAGTAAGTTATCTTGCCTTCCTCCCTCAGCCAGGTTAAGCCTCTGGACTTTGACAAGCCAGGGAGCACATCATTCTTATAAGCACTTCTTCATACACACACACACACACACACACACACACACACACACACGGCAAGAGAAGAAGCAGTGTTTTTTCTTTCTAGGTAGCATGTCATCTTAGTGGAATGAGTGTGCATGTGTATTTAGTAAAATGTGTGAGGTGTCTTATACCCAAGAAATAACTTGACAAAGGATATTTGAGTTCTCTAATCTTAAAAATTGCCATACCTTTCTTTGAGTAGCTAGGCCCCCTCATGCCTTTAGGTGGAGATTTCTCTTACTCTTTGAGCTTCCAGCATGTGCCAGGTGCAGTGCTTTCTTGGCAGTGAGCATACAGTGGTAAATATGGTTGGTTGTATTCTAGTGAGAAAGACGCAAATAATGACGAATACAGAACTCTAAACTGAAATCACTGTAATGAAGGGAAAGTAAAAGCAGCTCTCTAAGAAGCTCAAGAAGAGCCAGTAGCTTGGCCAGGGAAGGAAAGGCAGGCAGGCATTCCTGGAGAAAGAGAGTTTTGCTCAAGCTGGAGAGGAATTGAAGAGGGAAACTGGAGATGGGGGTTGGGGAAGAGGCAGGAAGGAGCCTGGTCTTCTAGGAAAGAAGACCTGAGTGAAGGATGCAGAAAACTGGGAAGTGTCTGCTTTTACAAGATCACCTTGGCTACAGTGTGATCACACATTCTCCCTGCTGTTTACAAAGCCCTTTCATCCCTTTTCTTGCTAATGGAATGCCATCCATCCAGGCCTTCCTCCATGTTCCCTTAGCTTTTGCACAGTTCTTTTATAGCACGTAGGAAGTTGCATTATAATTATTTATTTCTGTGTCTCTGAAGTTCTTCAGAGCAGAGACTTGGTCTTATTTATTGTAAGGTACTAGAGTAGAACAGTGGCCTTTTCCTTTCCTCACTCTGGGTGCCTGGTACTGTGTAATTGCTGCTTGGGAAGGTGGCGTGAGATAGGCACAGTCCCCACTGTCATGGAGCATGCAGTCTGACAATTGTTTTGCTCAGTGAGTACATGCATTGAAGGATTCGCTAAGTTCAAATGAGAATCTTGAACTCTGGAGGCCATTTTCATGCAGTTCTGCTGTGCCCTTTTCACTGCCACAGAGCAGAAACGACATTAAGAAACCATGCCAAGGTAAACTGAATCAGATAAAACATAAGGGCCCCCAAAGTAATAGTGGAAACCATGGGGGAAATATGGCTTGTAAAAATTTGATTTCTACATCAACCCTCATGAACCTCT
Organism: Crocuta crocuta; assembly: GCF_008692635.1. Taxonomy (NCBI): domain Eukaryota; kingdom Metazoa; phylum Chordata; class Mammalia; order Carnivora; family Hyaenidae; genus Crocuta; species Crocuta crocuta. The sequence continues at coordinate 3,624,456 of NW_027528611.1, read as the reverse complement.
GTAACGACAGAGTGCTCTTGTAGTGGCCACGTACCTCCTAGGTTGCCGTGTCCATGTCCATACTGGAACACCAGTTTGACTGTGCGCCACTCATGCTGCTGTTCAGGTTCCCTTCCCTGCTGTGGGCCTTGGTGAGGAGACAGCGTCAGGCTTGCCGCAGGTAGCAATGACTATGAACGTTCATAGTCATTCAGTGAATGTACTGGGTTTCACAGTCTCCCTGTTCTCAAGCAAGTTGCGGACTTAACGTGTGTGTGGTATTGGGTGTGTCCATGCCAGTTACCGACCAGAAACAGAAGGGCCCAGAATAGAATGCTGTAGAGAGCGGCACTGGATATAACCAGTGTGTCTATTCTGAAACCGTTGTCCCTGGCAGAAGGCAGGGGGGCCCTCTTTGCTGGCTTTGCAAACAAGGGGGCCATCCTTCCGAGTTCATTGTGTGAGTTGTGTCACCTGTGAAGTTAACATGGAGCATTGCCTTTCTGCTCGTGTTTCCCTCTCATGAGGGAATAAACCCTTCAAAGTCACTGCTTCTCACCATGCTTGAAACACAAACACACGGCCACAAAAGCCAAGGTTACCAGAATTATACATTTCATAGTTGACAGGGACTCATCCAGCCTGTCATGTAGTGTCACAGTCATTTCTGACATTCTTCCCAGAAGGAGCCTAACATTCCTTTCTGGGAAAGCAGCCATTTCCAGCTTCTAGCTCTCTGTAGGTATTTCATCCATATTTCAGATTGTTATGCTTTATGCTGCTCTTGCTTGGTTTTTAAGTGTTAGCCATCCTCATCAGTCTCTTACGAAGAGTTTTTAGCTTTCTTTCACCCTTTCGATCCACTACCTCTTCCTTCATTCTTCAGGCAGATCACAGTCTACATTGATTACATCAATATCTAATGTTTATGTGTGTTATTTTGCGTGTTAGTATTATTCACCTGCTAACCCAATTAATATACTATAATCTCTTCTTTTTTTTCTTGTATGTTCATTAACTGCCTCTCTTGTTGATTTTCAGAGTTTCCTATGCCAGTTGACTCTTAATTCCCAAATTACACCCTGCTTTTTAAATCCTTAAATGTTATTTTCCACCTCCCAGGCAGACACATCAGTTGGTCTTGTCAGTTTCATTTTCTCGCACAGACACGCCCCTGGAGCCCGTGTCCTGCAGCCACCTTCAAGGCTTGCTGCATGGCTGGTTCCCTTTCCCTTTTTTTGGCCCTGTTTCCTGGATGCCTATCTCTTCCTTCTTGCTTTGCTCATTTATTTGGTAGAGCATATCCTCCATCCGCTTCCTGATAAAAGGGTGTGTGGGAGGTAAAATTTGAGACCCTGCATGTCTAAAAATATCTTCATTCTCTTTTCATACTTGACTGATAATTTGTCGGCTCCAGAATCCTAGGGGGGAAATCATTTTGCCTCAGAATTTTGAAAGCATCGCTCTTTTGTCTTAGGGCTTCCAGAGATGCTATTGAAAATCCTGATGCCACTCAATCCTTTCTATGCAAACTGTTTTCTGTTTCTGAAAACGGTTTTCTTTATCTCATGACTTCTGAAATGTATTCTGAAATTTCACAGCGTGCCTTAGGGATGGGTCTTTTTAAAAATTATTCATTGTTCTGAACATAGTTGGACTCTTTCAACTGGAGGTTCAAATTCTTCAGTTCTAGGAAAATCTCTTAAATAGTTTCTTTGATAATATTCTCTTCTCTGCTTTCTCCCTTTTCTCTGGAACTCTTGATCCTCTAATTTTCTTATCCTTTCTCTTGTATTTCCATCACATTCCTTGGTTACTTTCTATGAGATTTACTCAAATTTATCTTTTAGCTCTTGAATTATATTTTTATTTCTACTATCATTTTTTTAGTTTCCAAAAACTTCGCACAATTGTTGCAGGTTTTTTTTTTCCTAATCCTCTTTTTGTGTGATCATAGTTTGTTATTGTTGATGTTTTAGGTTGAGATTTTATTTGGTTTTCAGTTTCAGCTCCTTTGAGTCCCTTTATTCTGTTTGTTTTGTGCTCTGTCATTTTATGTTGAACACCTTTCTCAAATGTATGCTCATCTTTGGTTGTCATTTTCAGTTAAGAGCAAGACACTAAGAAGCAAATTGGATGGTCTGTATAGAGGTGGGAAGAGCTTGGCAAGGGTGGGTTTTATGTCATAGGATGATTGCACAGGAACCTACCTGCTTTGAGGGGGAATCCCCAGAAGACTGCATCTATCGAACTTTTCTGTGGAGTCATTTGGTTTCTGCAGGAAAGATTCCAGCCTTCTATTTGGGGGAGGGGGGTGGGGCTGCCAGCATTCTGGGGGCAGAGCTTAGATCATGTCCTTCAGGATGTAGACTTCCTTTTAGGGCTTCTGTTGTCAGTACAGTGTCTCTCTGCCTTTTGGTGTTCCTGAGGTCCCCCAGTATGGAGCCCATCCAGCTGCTTCACGGAATAGATCTGCCTTCTCCTGCCTGGGTACAGGTGTAATCACCTACTGGCTGCCCTGGATGCGACTCGAGATTTGGTGGTCTGATGCCTCCTTATAAACAGAATTTGTATCAGGTTCTTGTTTGCGGCTTCTCCTTATCCCTGGCCTCATGTGCCCCTGGTACCTCTAATCCCTGAGCCCTCCCAGGGTGTGTATGTGCGAAGGCAGAAGAGGCAAATCATTTTATGGCCCCGGGGATTCACTCTCTCAGTTCTAACTTACCTACTTTTCATCTTCCAAAAAATGCTGACATTTATGTTTACTGTTCTCTTTCTCCTGGTCCTTGTTTGTTTTCACTTGCATTTTGATGGGGATCAGGAGTGAGCAGAAATAAAATACATGTTCAGTTTTCCCCATTTTTTTTTATTTTGGGGGGGTTGCACAGTTTTGGATGGTTTTGTGTCTAATTGTTTTATGTTGGTTAAGTTTCGTCTTTTTTTCGAAGATCACAAGCTTCTTTGACAACGAGGATGGTTTCATGGGCTCTTTGTTATCTCTTCTTTTAAACCTCAAGAGTTAAGTATGTAGAAAGCATTTTAGTAAGGATGTGTCAAATTCATTTGAGTAAGATGAAGTCTTTTTTAAATTAGACTGACTTTGGACAGTGTTTCATTGTGTTGGAAAACTGCCAGCCCTTGCTGAAGTTTGGCAATAAATCTGCCTTTGCAAGGATAACTAACAGAAAAACAGTGAAGGCCTTTGGCAGAATAAGGCTGATGAGACAAACTCTTGCTTACACCTTGATGATTTAATGAAATTGGTTGGAAGATTGCTCAGAACCTCTCTTACCCCTCATGTTCATTGCCCTTGCTCTCTCTTTGTAGTCAGTGATAGAGAAGGCCCTTTCCTGACTTGGTGCTCTAAGAGTCTTTGACCTCCTGAGAATTAATGCAGGAGGAGACCCATAGAGCCCAAAGTTGTTTTCTGTCAAAAATCAAGTTCAAGATCCTTGAGAAACTAGAAAAACCATGCATGAGCAGTCAAACGTGGGATTTTGTTTCAGTGCCACGTGAATTAGCTGTATGATGATCACCAAATCATCTGAAATTCAATTTTCTTACCTCTAAGATGAAAATAATAATATGTACTTTTCTACTCCATAATATGGTTGTAAGGATCAAATATGGGGAACATGCACACATGTAAACACTTGAAAATTATCATTTTAAACTGACCGTGTGACCACGGTATTCTGGACCCTCCTACCCACCTACTGACTGGACATCTGTATGTGGGAGTCCAAATTCATTTCAGCCTTAACTAATCCAAAACAAAACTTTCTCTTCCTCCCCTCCTTTTCTCCCCTACCTCACAACACCTCAGTCACAAAACAGAGCTGCCCTGGTTTTCCTCCTGAATTTGCTCTCAAATCTGTCCTTTTTCTCTCTGCCCTTCCTCACTGCATGCTTTAATTGCTAACTTCCAGCCGGCCTCCGTGGACTTAGTCATACAACACTTCCACTCCATCATCTACACAACTGTCTGGCAAAATGATTTTTTCCCCAGATTCTGAAATCTATCAAGCTATCACAACAGCATGGTGAATAGCATATTAGCCATCTAGGTTCCCATCTCCCAGCTGTCAACAGAGGATTTCTCTAAAATATATATCCGATTGTCCCCCCACTCAGGGTTTCGGTAGTTTCCAAGACCCTTCATAGTTTGGCCTTGCCTACCTCTCCATGTTGTAGCCACCATTTTCACCTGGAGCTCCAGCCACTCACAGTTACATGCATATGCCAGTTCGCTGGGACTACTCGCAAGACCTTAAATTTGGGTGTTGCCTCTTTGTTTCTTCTATCTGGCTGATTCCTTCTAAGCTTTAAGGCTCTGCTCAAGTATCTCCTCTTCTGCAAAACAACCCTATTTCCATTTCCCTATAAGCTACGCTTGGCATACTTCCTTCTCAGAATGTCACACACTGTTCCATATTATCATTTGTTTACTTGCCTGACTTCCCCACTCGAGGGTGGAGACTGTGAGCACCCTGGTATATGGAAAGTAGTGTGTAAACATTTACTGAATTGAACTGGGTTGGACACTTCTGTCAGCCCACTGAGATGCCATTACTTGTTTGTGTAAAGTAACCTGTTAAGTAGCTGGGCAACCACATCAGGCAAGCTTACTGCCAGCACAGAACCACTTTAGGATATCCTTCGGTCCTGAAACCTGATCCCATGGAATTGTCAGATGAAAGTGGACTGGGCACTTTGGTTCTACTTATAGTTCTTCTGTCTCTGTGTTTTTTGGGCAGACATCTCATGTGCAGTATTCTTGTACGTCCCTTCAAGAGATTGCCATTTTTAAAGGATACAGGTGTGGCAAGCCTGTTAGTGCATAGAGACCTGGTCATATTTAAGTAGCAGGTTAGTAAAAACTCCATGTTAGAATTGCAAACTGGTAGCCCTAAGCCAATTACTCGCATAGTGCTGTGCTCTCAGAAACAAAAGGGATTTCCCTGAAGAGCTTAAAATACATGGTGTGGATGAGCAGTGTAAAAAATTCACCGTGGTTCAAGGTCAAATATGATGAATGTTGTGGTGAAGGTGCCATAGATGATCTGGAAAATTTGAGGTGGGTGGGATTAATATGAGCCAGTAGAGCCATGAAAGGTGTTATGGATGAGGGCACATTGGAACCGGGTGACTTACTGTGCTGGATAGACTAAGTGTCTCTGTGTATTTTCTGCTGTTCTTACTTGATTTCACAGAGACTTCAGCAATTTTACCTGAGGTTTTTGTCGGAGTTTTGCTAGGTCTGAAGAGTGATATGTAGATTTAAAGATGAGTGTCGCTGATGGACACCCATTTTTTAAATTCAGATAGAAAGAACGCTGATTTCCTTTTAGAGACTTAGTGTCCAGTCATGATGGTTTGGACTTTAGAGTCTTTGCCCCTTCCTCTTGCTTTGAAAGTGCTCCCCTCTCCTTCAGTGTGGACTTGGTATCTTTCGCCAGAGCCTGGCGTATAGCAGCTGCTAAATGGACGCTTACTGAGCTCAGTGCGCCTGAGGCCTCTGTAAGCGCACTCCCTGCACTCAGAGCCCCTGCTCCTTCTTGCTCTCCAGCCACATGTCAAGCATGCTCTTTCTCAGGCCATTTGCATTTGATGCTCTCTCTGCCTGACCCCTCAGAAGCCCAGGCCCCTCCTTCCTTCACTTAATTCAGATATCTTCTCCAAGGTTGCCTGCTTAGAGAGAGATTTCCCTAGTCTTACTTTGCCTGATCTGCTTCCTTTATTTCTTTATGGCATTGACCATTGCCTGCCACCATATTTCTGTTTGTTTGTTTATTTGCTCACTCTCCCTCCCTCTAGCATTCTGGGTCCATGAAGGCAGAGACTTTGTCTTTCCCCATTTGCCTTTCCCTGGAATGGTGTCCGGCATGTAGGGGGCACACTTAGCTTGTCTGTTGAATATATGCCCACATAGCCCTGTGAGCAGACCCTCAGTCGGCACGTGTCTCACTGTAGAGAGTGGGCTGTGTCTGTATTGCTGGTCTGTTTTTCTCAATCACTGGCTCCGGATCCGACATGCACCTGCCAGGGCTCAGTGTACAGCTAGTCTTTTTTTTTTTTTTTTTTAATAGCTTTTATTTATTTTTGAGACAGACAGAGACAGAGCATGAGCAGGGAAGGGGCAGAGAGAGAGGGAGACACAGAATCTGAAACAGGCTCCAGGCTCTAAGCTGTCAGCCCAGAGCCAGACATGGGCACGAACACAAGAGCCGCAAGATCTTGACCTGAGCCGAAGTCCGACACTTCACCGACTGAGCCACCCAGGTGCCCCCAGCCAGTCTTTAAATGAATGGAGAGAGACGTTTGAGGTGGGATTCGAAAGCTACAGTTCTTGTCGGTCGTATTCTTCCTTGCCCTCTCCAATATCTTTATTTTTTTTTAATTATTTATTTAATTAATCTCTGCAGCCAACATGGGGCTCACACTCTGAACCCTGAGATCAAGAGTTGCATGCCCTTCCCACTGAGCCAGCCAGGTGCCCCTCCAGTGCCTTGAGCTGCCACCTTCGAATGTAGGTTTTTCGGAGTCCCAGAAGGCAAGGCCTGCTGTGCTCTGGCGTCGTGTCCATGTGGTTGGGTTGCTGTGACACGCCTTAGGCTTCTCAACCCTAATACAATTAAGCTGGTTCAAACCAGTTTAGTTCTAGTTTCCAGGAGCCATTTGAGCCCTGAGGAGCCTATCACAGTAGAATGTACAGACATAGAGAAAGAGCTGAAGGATTCAGTGCCTTGTCAGGCACCTGAAGAGTGGCAGAGGCAAGTTTTGAATAACTTGGGTCGGCTAACCATGGAGCCGCAGCTTTTCACCTGGGTTGTGCAGCAGCTTCATGCAGGATTGCTGGGACTCCTCTGAGACCCATTGAGGATACTGTTCTGCAAGTCAAAGGCAGCCACTGCGTTTCTGTCCAACCTCTATAGGTTAGATTTTGATTAAGAATCTCCTGAACTGTTTTTCACCTCTCTGCTTTTCTTGGCATGTTTTATTTTGCCTTTGTTTGTTGGTGAGCAGCCCTTTGGTCCTTAATGTTTTAGAAAAACCTAACGGGACAGCTGTGATGGAGAGGAAGACCCAGATTGTAAATAGCTCTTTTCTTGGGCTGCCAAAAAGGAAGACACTTGGGTGGAGGGGGATGTTCCTACCATCCNTCAAATTTCTAGATGGGCATTTAGATGAAATGCTAGGAAGAGGAAAAGCAGAAGAAGGGGGGAAGACCTTACTAGTTGGAAATGTTGCAGCTGAATGCAGGAAAGTCCTTATCTTTCTTCCTTGGCTTCTTAAATTGTTTCTAGGTGGTTCTAGTGCTGGTATAGGACTTAGTCACCTCTACACCGGAGAACATGGAGGTAAAAGTTAGAAAGTGAAAGAATGCATGCTCAGCCCTGCCTTTTTTGTTAAAAGGGAGGGCGGTTTAGGGGGCCCTGGGTGGCTCAGTTGGTTAAGCATCTGACCTCGGCTCAGGTCATGATCTCACAGTTTGTAAGTTGAAGCCCCACGTTGGGCTCTGTGCTGACAGCTTAGAACCTGGAGCCCACTTTGGATCCTGTGTCTCCCTTTCTCTCTGCTCCTCCCCTGCTCATGCTCTGTCCATCTCTCTCTCCTTCAAAAACAAATAAACATTCAGAAAAATTTGTTTTTAAAGTAAGGGCAGTTTAAAGCTTAGTTCTCAGATCACTTTGGGACCTGAATTGAGATCGTTGAAGTGCTGGCACATTCCTAATGGAGTCTGAGGAGCTGATAGACCTGTGCTTCTGCCTGCCTGACCCATTATTGGTATTTTCTTTTTTCCAGCTCCTTTTGCTTTACTCCAGTCATCTTGCTGTTGGGTTATTATTCCAGCATTGTACTGCTATGTCCTTACCTCATCCTGTCATCCCAGTTAGATCAGCAAGTCCTTGGCCAAATGCCAAGAGCTCTATAGATGGGAGTTTTGGATCTGCCACTGGTTTGGGGCAAACAATTTGTTTTTTTATTCTTAGGTGTCACCTGTGTTTTAATGGAATGATGGTTTGTTGTTTGATGGGTCAGTTTGAAAATAAGTATGAAAACTGTACCTCTTAGGTTTTCCAGACCCATTTCATTTTCTGCCATTCTCATCATTATCAGGCACAGGCATATAGTTTTTGGTTTGGAAAATAAGGTTGTCATACATGGATGACAAAGAGGTATAATTGCTTTTAATACTTCGGAAGGTCCTGTAGGAATCCAGACTTAATGGAGGATGCGGGATACCAGGATGTACCCCAGGCTCCTGACCTTGTCACCAGCATCCTTAATTGACAGTGAACAAATAACCTGGATATGAAAGCATGCATATCATCTCTTTTCACTTAAAATTTATCTCAAGATTTTAAACCTAATGTAGACATGCTCATAAAAGCAGCCCAGATCACATATGTACAACCGTTTATTATTAAGTTTAGTGTTTTTCTTGGTTTTCTTTTCCCTATGCATAGGTTTTTTCCCCTCTTTCCTTTAAGAAATTATTATTATAAAAATACATGAATGCATTCTCACTGGGTTTTAAACAGTGTGGTAGAATACAGAGCAGAACGTGAGAGGCCCTCCTCACCACCTATAGCGCCCCGCCCCCCGACCCCCAAGCATGCATTTCCTTTCCCAGAGGGAACCGCCGTCAACACTTGGGGAGCCCTCTGCATATCACCATCCACCATGTGTGCGTGTACGTACACACCGCTAAAGCAGGGGCTCCTATTTTGTGTGCTGCACGATGCCACCTTCTTCTTCTTCTTTTTTTTTTTTAACCTACTCCTAACACAATATATCTTGGGAAATCTTTCCATGTCAGGACACTTCGGTCCAACTCGTTTTCTTTCTTTTGTTGTTACTGTTAATGGTTATATAATAATTCTTTGTACAGGCACCCCTGATATTTAACTGCCCACCTATTAATGGAGGTTTTAGTTTTCACTCTTGTGGTGAAGCAGTCCTGTACAAGCATGTGCCTTTGTGTGTGTGTGTAAGTGTTTCTGTTGAATGGTTGCCAGGAAGTGGAAATGCTGGCTCAAAGTGAGTGCCTATTTTTGGTTTCATGGATGCTGCCAATTGTCTTCCCAAAGGAATTCACTAATTCAAACTCATACCAGTGGTATAGAAGAGTGCTTGTTTTTCTGATCTTTCTAAACACTGTATTATTTTCATTTTTGTCGGTCTGATTGGTGAAAAGTAGTGTATGTTTATTTTTATTTTATTTAAAAAAAATTTTTTAAGTAATGTCTACACCCAGTGTGGGGCTCAAATTCACAAGCCCAAGATCAAGAGTCACATGCTTCCCCTACCAAGCCAGCCAGACGCCCCAGTGTGTGATTATTTTAACTTCATTCTTCCAGGCTATGCCTCTGTAGAGCTGACCATGTCTGATTTGTGCTTTTTAGGAATTCTCAACATTGTCAGTTACTTGATGAATCTTTTCTTATTTTCTAGTCTGAATCTGTTTGTCTATTACCCGTTGGTGGTGTAGGGTAGGACTCATTTCTGTACTTCGTGGAACTTTAAACAGGAGATGGAGTAAACTTACGCATTGAATCTGCTATCCTGATTAGTTTCCTTTATAGATTCTTTCTATACAGTATTAACCATTTTGTTTCTTTTTCTCTCTTTAACATTATATTATAATCTCTTTTCTTATTACATAGCAATATAAGTTGTGGTATAAATATGATGTTCTACTCTATACTGCAGTTCCTCATCATGATCGTTTCTCTATTGATGGGCTGTTGGGTTATGCCCAAAATTTTATTGTTATAAATAATGCTGCCTCCAGTAATTCCTAAATATAGAAGTGGGTAGATAGCTGCCCAGCTGATCTGTGAACCAAGCCTAACATGGGTCCCATCTAGTAGCAATAACACAAAAAGCAGAAACTTTAGATTAGCCTCATTTATGAATGCAGTTATGAAAATCCTAAGTAAAATATTTCCAAGTAGATACTCTTAAGTACAGTTCACTAAGGTGGGCATAATGGATAATGGCCAAGTAAGTTTTATTGCAGAAGTGAAAGAATGCTCATTATTAGGAAATGTATTGATAACAACATATTAGTTGGTTAAATGTGAAAAACTGTGACTGTTTTCACAGACGCAGAAAATGCATTTAAATTAAACAATTTTTTTAAGTTTCTTTTTTTTTTTTTTAAAGTAATCTCTAAACCCAACACAGGGCTCGAACTCACAACCCCGAGATCAAGAACTGCGTGTGCCATCAACTGAGCCACCCAGGTGCCCCTAAACAACTATTTTTAATAACATTTTTAGAAAGAAAACAAAAGATACTTCCTTTACATTGTTACAGAGTGTTTACCTCATACTAACTACCAATGATAGAGACATTTGCATTAAAAGCAACGACAAAACAAGGCAGTCCTCCACTCCTTAATACTATTTTAGAAGCTCTGGCCAATGGAGGGGTGCCTGGGTGGCTCAGTCCGTTGAGCATCCGACTTCAGCTCAGGTCATAATCTCACGGTTCACAAGTTTGAGCCCCAGTCGGGCTCAGTGCTGACAGCTTAGAGCCTGGAGCCTTCTTCGGATTCTGTATCTTCCTCTGTCTTTGCCCCTCCTGTGCTCTCGTATTCTGTCTCTTTCTTTCTCTCAAAAATAAATAAAACACTAAAAAATTTTTAAAAGCAGCAGCTCTGGCCAGTGGAGTAAGGTGTGAAACAAAAGTAAGAATTACGGCTTTGAGCATTAAGATGACATTTCAGCCTCCTGGTATATTTCTGACTCAAACAAGGCATTCACATTACAGATTTTGTTGTTATTCTTCTATAGAGCAATAAGACATTCACAAAGGAAAGACCAGTTGTCTCTCGCATCTTAACACATGTGTCCTGGTGCTTTTATTAATGTGGGTTCTTTCATCTTGGTTATTGCTGGTTAAATCATCTGGATTATCTGTAGGTCTATGTTGAAGTCTCTCTTAAGTCTTCAGTCCCCAGCATAGAGGTGGTGTTCAGTCAGTACCTATGACCAGCTGAATGGTTGGCTCATTGGTATTTTTGATGACCTTTTAATGAGTTCATAGAGTTCAGACATATGCCAGAAGAGAAAATGGATTCAATTAAAAAATAAAAATAAAAAGAGTGAAAAGGGTACAGATGAGCAAGCTCTTAAATGATGGCACCGTTGTCTTGGCACGTGACTCCTTGTTCAGCAAATGATTGTTTACCCTCAGTGCTGTGCGTTTCTGTCGTAAATAGCTCCTGTCCTTTATCGGGAATCATGTGGCTGTAACTCTTTGGTTAAACACCACAGAGACTTATTTTCTAAGTAGCTAGCTGGCTCTGAACTTGGTTTGTGGTTTGTGACTTCAGTCTTTTTTTTTTTTTTACCTCCTGTCTAGCATCTGGAGAGGGCCAAATGTGAACTGTGTTGACAGCACGGGGTACACACCTCTACACCACGCGGCTTTGAACGGCCATAAGTAAGTATTAACATGCCACATTCCTACCTTCCCCTTCAGAACCCAGGCCTCTGGATTGTCTTTTTTGATTCCTTGAAAGGATTACTAAGCAGTAGTGTTGAGGAACAGGGGAAAACTACATTCAGTATATCCAGAATTCCCAAGTTTCTCTTTAGTGTATAATGTAGGCATCCTTCTCCACTCCGCCCCCCAAAAACTCCAAAGTTTAGGTTTTACCTTTTCTTTTGTTTGTCCTTTTCTGCTTAGAAATAGTGTAGCACCACCCAGTGATCTGAATATGAAGGTCGTTTGGGGGCAGCTAGCCTGTAAAGGGGCTGGGTAGTCTGTTAGGTAACCAGCACCTTTGTAAACTGAAAATGGGTTGAGTGGTCCCTTCTGTTAAAGTAGTTAGTTATTTATTTACTCTGTCTTCTTGCCTGCCATTCTTGCCTCATAAAGTTGGTCTTGTAGATAGCAAGAACCATTCTTAAGGTGAAAGATACATGAACCATGTGGCCTATTTCATTCTCTTAGGTATTGATTAGTCATTGTTGAGGGTTTGTGCAGAAAGTTTGTCGGAGAAGCTGTGCTTCGGGGGAGTCTGAGAGAAGAGGACATAGGTTCAGATGGTGTGACAGCCTCTCCCGAGAGGTATTGCCCCACAAGTGAGAGAGAATGTGACGGCTCAGCCCCGGGGCATGCGCTGTATAGAGTCCAGTGAGTAGATTGGCCAGGATGTGGAAGAATGGAAACCAAAGTGTAACAGAATAGAGGGTGTCACAGAGAGTCTGAGGTATCATACTCTAGGAGATAAGAAGTAGAGGTTCAGTCTTTATGAGGAGGGATTATTGGAACCATTTTCGATTTTGCTGAGCAAGGGGCAGGGCCGTCACCACCTTGCGGTAGGTATTCTGTGTTACCTGTGCAGTATTTGGCCCAGCTGGACTGACTCTGATGTGACAAAGAGAGGTAATGATCATTCCCTTCTACATCACACTCTTCTAAAGTATCCCGAATGTGATCATTCTGTCTTTTCTGTAGCTACCGTAGACAAAGCTGACAATAACTGTGGAGCCCCCTACCCCCATAACCAGTGGGGTGACCCAAATTAAAGTGAATCTTGAACTTAAGTGACCACAACTTGTTAGCCAAGTTTCTCTCCAGATGCTGTTGTTATTTACAGTGGGGGGGTTTCTTTGACCTCGTGTGCACGGGGTAATAATACATTTGCATCAGCTTGATTAACGGTGTCACCAAGAAAGCCAAGTCTTTCTTTGACGTATCAGATGATACCAGATGTGTCTGGCTTTTGTTCACGACAACTTTAATTCTGCTCTGCCTGTCTGCTTTAAGCTTCCATATCACTAAATGCTCTGAATAATGTGGTGAATAACGATATTTGTCTTGCATGACTACTTTTATGTAAATTTTATCCCTGAATGCTGTTTAAACATCACAAACAAGGAAACATTGCAAGGTTTATTAGACAACGGAGCCAGACATTTTCAGAATAATGGAATATAGGTGGATTGTCTAGAAAGCCTAGATAAAGGGGGAGGTGATGAGTCAGTGTAGTTTGGCTTAAGATCTTGCAGCCTCGTATCAGCAGCTCTACAAGTAGCTCAGGGTATAAAAGGAAGAGACTGGGTGATGAGCTCAGGTAGAGAGAGGGGAGCCACCTGAAAGAAGATCTGTGAAAGGACTTTGTGCTGAACAAATGGAAAGAGCTGTTTGTTCCTCAAACTCATGATTGATTTTTGCCTCCTAGGGATGTGGTTGAGGTTCTTCTCAGGAATGATGCTCTGACCAACGTGGCCGACTCTAAAGGCTGTTACCCTCTACACCTGGCCGCCTGGAAAGGAGATGCCCAGATAGTGCGGTTGCTCATCCATCAAGGGCCCTCACACACCAGAGTCAATGAACAGGTCGGAAGGAAGAGAAGCATTCTATTCATCTGCGGCCAGACCTTGGCCCCAACGCTGTGTCAGTTCCATGGTGCACATCTCAGGCAACCGGCTCTTCCAGGCCCTTCAGATGGTTCCCCTCCTCCCAGCACTACTCCTCCCAGCGCATCAGGGGGATCCTGTACCCCCCCGAGGATGCACTTTACATGCGTTTGAATCGTGCAGATTCGACGTAGCGCTATAATAAAGATCTAAATACCTGCTGTGCAAAATTGGAGATAATGCAAAGCCTACAAAATTGCTTCAAGGCCATTTCAAACTGGCAGGCTTAATTAATTCTAAGTTGTGCTTATGCCACCAAAATGGTAGTGCAACTCTAGCTGGTAAACAGCAGTTCGCCCAGAGCATGTCAGTACCGTGCAAACCCTGCTGCTGTTTTACCTATATCAAAGGTGGAAGGGCTTCATGCCGGTGTTGACAAAGGAGCTCGTGAAAACATCTCAGTGGAGGTCAGAGGTGATTCACCAGAATGAAAACCAGTTACATAAGGTCCCGCAACGTCAATTTAAGAGTGACCGTGCTTTGACAACAGAGAGATCAGTCTTAGAAAATAAAAAAGGCAGCATTTGAGCAAAAAGACCATGAAATGGCCATGGATTTAGGTACTCTGAGACCACACCTCCTCTTCGTTACATTTATTCCTTTGGAAAAGTTATGCTTGCATTGTGGGAGTCCTGGACAGTCCTCTCAAAATACCATTTCCTAGAGTTCAGATGTGAGTGTGTGTGTCCATTTGAGAGGAGGTGGGCTTTCCCTGTGTGACAAGCCATTGTGGTTTCCTGTCTGCTCTGAACTGAAGCAGGTTCTTTTCCTGGCTGCTTGAATGAGAGAGAGGCCACTCTTTCTCAGGAAGCTCAGGACTATTTGCCTAATGACTCTGCTGAGAGGAGGCTGTTAAATTACCTATAGAATTAGATCAGGGTTGTTCCTCAAAAAATAAGAAATCATTCCTGCCAGCCCATCTATCATCAAGGCTCTGCATTTTCTCAGGGAGCTGTTAAGAGCTTGACTTTGACTCAGAGAAGGGCAGCTTCACTCTGAGGTTTGAGAAAATTAAAGCAGGGCTCCCAAATCTCTCAATTTGGAGATTGCACATGTGTAGCTGTTCATCAGCTTCCCTTTCCCCTTTTAGGCTGAATTTTCTGGATAGGTAAGCAACAGAAATTTAAGATCATCAATGAGGATGTTTGTTTTCTAACATTAGGAATGAAAATGGTCTCTAGAATTGCCTCTTTAGAAGCTAAATGCAATTTTACTCCTCCTGGCTAAAGTGATAGTAATTTCTCTTAGCTGGAGGAGATTTACAAGGACGTTTGCTTTTAACTAATATTCCTTAATGTTGAAAAATCTAGTCACCCATTAAAGTCCTTCTCATTTAAGAAATTTTCGGCAACCCTTTCTAATCCTGTCTTTGCTCACGTTTGCCTTGGAACACAGCTGCTTGGATTTTTGAGCCACTTGAGTGTGCTAGCTTGCCCTGCTCACAGCTGCCTCCTGCCCAGAGTGTCTGTTGATAGGTGGGACACCAGCCGAGTGTTTTGAGTATCTGGCAGGCAGGTGGGTGGGGCAGGGATTGGGCAAGATGTCTGCAGTGCTTGGAGAATCTAATGGATCTAGGTTATATAGTACCACATTGACTTATTTAAAAACCATTAATGTGGTTCCAGTTGGATGCTTGGATGAGAGGCGGTGTTGTGTGCTGTGCCCTCAAGGCTGCCTTCCCTATTAGCTTCCTTTCCAGGCACCCAGAAGGCCCATGCAAGTTGTTCTTGTGTTGGGCCCCCTCAGGGCTGGGCATCGCTTTGATATATTTCATCCACTTTATTGTCACATTTTCTTTTCCTCTCCTTTTTATAGAATGCTCTTGAGATCAAAGAATTCAAAAAGTACGGCCCCTTTGACCCTTATATCAATGCCAAGGTGTGTACTTTGCCGCCAGGATTTCGCTGCATCATTTCTTCAAGCTGCACCCCCTCTTTGGTCCTCTCTGGCTTCCACTCTTATCCACCCAGGCTCCTCATCATCACTCTGACTTTGTGTGCTTCAGCCCATCTGCTTTTGGCTTGTCTGGGAATTGGAAATTGCAGCTTCAGTGGGTTTTGGTTTTATTTTTAAAACCCATGCTAATTCTGGAAAGGTTGGGTCCTTTTCCCAGAATGTCTGAAAAGCTTAGAAATGGCCAAAATGGGGAAATAGAAGGAGCCATATTATATGCATAATTTACCATTGTGATTGCTAAAATCATTTAAATTCAAAAATGAAAAATCCAATGACAAGATGTCAAATACATTAGCTTACTTAATAATAAGCACAGAGAATGATTAAATTGTACTTACTAGATGAAAGATTTTAGTCTGGGGACGCCTGGGTGGCTTAGTCGGTTAAGCGTCCGACTTCGGCTCAGGTCATGATCTCATGGTTCATGGGTTCGAGCCCCGCATCAGGCTCACAGCTAGCTCAGAGCCTGGAGCCTATTTCCAATTCGTGTCTGCTTCTCTCTCTGACCTTCCCCTGCTCATGCTGCCTCTCTCTCTCTCTCTCTCTCTCTCTCTCTCAGAAATAAATAAAAAATTAAAAAAAAAATTTTTAGTCTGTTTTCTCTCTTTTGAAGTGGAATCTCATTTTCAGAAGCTGGTAGTGGAGGTGTTGGGGACGGGGCATAGTGACTCCATTTTACTCTTAAAAGTTATCACTTGTGGCTCCTTCCTCATTTCTTTGAGTGTGTGCATTTCTGCCTGGGACTTTATAGATACATTTTTTTTTTCTTTTTTAATTTATTTTTGAGAGAGCATGAGTAGGGGAGGAACAGAGAGAGAGAAGGAGACACAGAATCTGAGGCAGGCTCTAGGCTCTGAGCTGTCAGCACAGAGCCCAGTGCAGGTTGAACTCACAAACCATGAGATCATGACCTGAGCCGAAGTTGGACACTTAACCAACTGATCCAGTCAGCGCCCCTTCCTGGGGCTTTAAAGCCTCAGTTGTTTCTTCCCAGCCATTAGCTTCTCTCACTGCTTGGTGACTCTTGGCTGTTGGAAGGGCTCTGAAATAGGAAATAAAGTCACAGAGTCAAGCAGGACACCGGCCTCGAGTCTCCCTCCCTGTGAGGCTGGGGTGAGTCATGGTCTGGTACACTTGGCCATGAACTGCCGGGCCCCTCCAGGCCAGGAGGCAGAGTTCATGGGTTGGTGATGGTGAGCCTCTCTCCATGCTCTCGCCTGCTGGTTTTGAGCCGAGTTTTCATTCAGGCGAGGTTTGCTTTCTGGCACCAGTCTGGAGTTTGGTTGAGTCAGTGCATTATTCACATTAGCTGCCTTTCACTTGATCTGAAGACAGTAGCCTCAGGGAAGGGAAACATAAGGTACTTCTGTACATTTCTGAATACAAGGCAGATATTCTTTGAGAAATAATGATTTAGCAAATGAAGCTCCCTGTGAGCTGGATCTAGGCAGCCTCTATTGGCCATTTTCTTCAGCTCTTGGGCCTTGATGGTGGAGAAGCAGCATTTGATCTGGGGTAGTGGGATACATTGGCTTTTGTTTGGTCCACTCTCTTAAATTTTGCTAACTTGCAAAATAGGAAGATACCCTATCATAGTTTTCTTCTTGTTTTGGACATGTTATAGTAGAGAAAACTCTGAAAGGTCAAGGTCACGATCTTTCAAGTCAGATCTGAGTTTGAATTCCGTGCTGCCACTTACTGGTTTTGTTGACTTAAATAAGTTACTTAATTTCTGAATTTCTTAATTACTGAATTTCTGAATTCTGAATTTCTGAATTACAGAAGAGTCTCAGTGTCCTCTTCTGTAAAGTCGGCTATACCATCTACTTTGCTGGATAGTTCTGGAGTTTAAGATAATGCATATTAAGTAAAACTATCTGGTAACTAGTAATATTCGAGATCTGAATTTTAAAAAGTATATGGCAGTGTGATATTTCTGAGACGGCAATTTGGAATTTATTCTTTGTTACTAGTGGACTGATGCTTAATGAAATATCACTCACTTAGTCTCTTCAGGGTTTTGTCTTGTGGGGAAGGCACCTTGAAGTGATTGTTTTCCCACCCAGTGGTTAGTTCAGTTAGCTTATAAAGCTCTGATTAAAGGGCAAGTCTTTGGTCCTTGAAACCACATTTTCTTATCCCTTGATTTCCCACACATAAAAGAAAATTGGTCTAAATGGAATAAGAACATACTTCTCTTTTTGGAAATACTGGCCTTTGCCTTCCTCACACCCCTCAAAGACTAAGTGATGCATACTGCGTTAAGGGATGAAGCTGTTTGGGTTTTCCTATGAACGCAGACTCTCCTTTAGCTGATTTAAATCTAACCTCCCTAGCTTTTATCCTGGTTTAGTGGGTTTTTATTGACCTGGATTGTGTCTGGGAATTGTTTTGTGAAAGTACATTTGTGCGTGAAGTCCTGTCAGACACCTGTAGAAATTAAGAAGTCTCAGGTGCCTTTCCTGGGAGCAGAGGTCATTTTCATGAGATTTCATCTTCCTCTTCGACATACGGAGTCTTTTCAGCCAGTCAGCATAAGCTAGTCCAGAACATAGGTCATCCTTAGCTAAGGTGGAACTATTATAATTGTTCCTTTCCTCCCTTTTAAAGCAATTTTAACTTAGTGTGTATGTCATAAGGTGAGCAACAGTCAAATTAGTTTTAGGATAGATCTGTTTCTGTACACTTAGAAATAATTGAGTTTTAGAGCCGGAAGAGACTCGGAAGTTGTCGAACCAGCTGGCTCAATATTCTGATCAGCTTGCCTGGTTGAATCTGAATCCCCTAGCAAGCCTTTATAAAACTTGTTATTTTTTGGGAAAAAAAAAAATGTCAACTCCCAAAAGTTGCGGTGAACTTCATTGGACTCCTCACCCCAATTCACCAGTTTTTAACATTTTGTCGCATTTGCACTCACATTTTCTCTCTAATGTGAGAATAAAATAAATATATATGTTTATTGTTGCTGTAGTTGATGAGTTGATATTTAATCATGGACATCATGACCCTTTTGCCCCAAATTCTTCAGCCTGTATGTCCTAAAAAACAAGGGCATTCACTTGTATAACCACAGTACAGTTATTAAATACAACAAATTCAACATTGTTACAATACTGGTATCTAACATAGAATCTGTGTTTGAATTTCACCAATTCCCTCAATAATATCCTTTAGAGCAAATTTTTTTTCCCTGGTCCAAGATCTAATTCAGGATCATACATAATCTGGAACAATTCTTCAGCCCTTCTTAGTCGAAATTTCATGACATTGACTTTTTCTCAACTGCAAACATTATATCCCTGGGACCAAACCACTGGCCTTTTAGTTAATAGCTGAACACGCTACCCAGTTGCCACAGAGACCAACAACACGGACAGTTGCGAAGAATATAGACCAGTCATTTTGCAGATTTTCCCTCAGTTTGCATTTGTCTCCTATGACTAGATTCAGGTTGTAGTTTTAGCAGGAATGCCACAGGAGTGGTGTTATATTCTTTCCTTTGTAGACATGCTTCAGGTCACAAGGCGCATGATGTCAGTTTATCTTACTTTTTACGATAATAGATGATTGCTTGGTCAAGTTGGCACTGGTAAGCTTTTTAATAATAGTCTTCCTAGGCTTTACCTTCGGAGGTGCTACCTTGGCAAGTCTGGGGTGGGACTTGGTTACTTCTACCCTCCCATGTAATTCCAAAATGAAGCCAGCTGGAGAAGCACTGATCTAGACCAACTTGCCATCTGGAACAGAAATCCTTTTTGCTCACCTGAAAGATTAGCCATCTACCCCTTGTTTTGTTTGTTTGTTTGTTTCTCTTGGTAACAGACTTACTACCTGGCAGCCTCTTTTTGGATTCCACTGATGTTTGGTTTCTTATGCTGGGTGATGCCTGTCTTCCTAAACCTTCCATCTGTTGGTTAGAATTTTGCCTTCTAGAGCACTATAGAGTGAGCCTAGCTCTTCTTCCACAGGGACTCAGTTCTTACGTTTCTCCTGTGTCTTCTAAATCTCAGTAAGCCCACTTTGTCCTTCTGTTCCAATTTTGGTATATTTCTGGGACCTATACCATTGTTGCTACGGACAGCTGAAGCTTAGGTGTTTCTAACTTAGGTATCTATCAACCATGGACAAGAGTACAGTTGGGCTGTAATCTAAGCACTGGGAAGTGATGGCCCAGAATAGTTCCAAGAGGGGAAAAGCCATGGAAATGTTTCTATGTAGTTTCCTACTGCTTGTAGTTTATGTGTATGTTATATAGACAATGCATAAATATAATGGATTTACACATTAAATGGGGTCTCCATATATAAAGGATTTGGGGATCTCTTTTCTTAGAGGTACTGAGTATAGCAAGGGGAAATGAAAATGAGTCTCAATGGGTAGGAATGGACAGTTTGTGCAAACCTTTGGGGGGAAATTGGGGTGTTTGATCTTAGTCTCCTTTCTCAGTCCAAATACATAGTAGTAACAGGATTCTGGGAATTCTTGAGGGGCTCTAGAGTGTGAGAGAGGAGGGTTCTGGGTCGTTAGGAGTCTGTGCTCTCCTTTGGAATTCTTCCCTTTCTTCGGGGTCCATGAATCAATACTTAGTGACTTTCTGCCTTGATAGTTGTCAGGCTCAAAGGGGGAGTGGTAGGTAGAGCTCATCGTGATGGCCTGTGTTCAGTAGTCAAGAGACGGGGTAACCACAGACTAGAAGGGCATTTTAGTTAGCAGACCATGTCTGGCAAGACTGAAGCATGAGTAAGATGCTTTCTACAGTGTGGATTTGAGGACAGCATTCTGCAGAGATGTGGTTAGGCCATTTTTACCAGAGGCTGGAAATTTGCTTGGTAGTGATCAAGACCTTGCTTACAGGAAGGCAGCTTTGTGATAGCTGCCTTAGGTCTAGCAAAAAAAAATAAATGGAAGATTTTCCTTTTTCCTCCTGCTGGATAGGTTAGACAGTTCTTCAGGCCCTCGTGGTGTACCTTTTACAAAATTGAGGGCAGATTATTCTGCCTGTCGGGAGACAACCTGGATATAAAAGAGACAGCACTGTCTGCTTCAGAGTAAACACATTTTTCTGGATTGGAGTTTTAATAAGAATAAGCTGACTTTCTCGGCCCAGCTGTCAAGCTAATCTTGAGATGTAAAGCCCTGCGAATCCTCTTACAGCTTCTTTGGGTTGCCACTCTGCTCTGGAACCCCTGAAAAGAAAGCTCTGGTGCGTTTTGTTGACGTAGCTGCCTTTCGTCCTGAGAAAGTGAAGCGACAGCTCTAAAAGCTGGCCCAGGAAGCTCATGCTCAGTCGGGAACAGGCACTCCAAATGTGTGTCTTAGTGGCTAGTTTGACACCAGGAATCCCACACATGTGTTTTCTGCCCAGTTTCCCCTTCCTCCAGACTTTTAGGTTGACGTGGAATCTGCCCCTTGGGCGCAGTTATAACACAGGAGGCCATTGCTAACTGGCTGTGACCTGTGGCCCAGTGAAGGCTGGCTGCGCTCAGCTGCTCATCTCCTTGAGCCGTGTTTGAGCTCAGTGCTGCTTCCTCTGTTTATCTGTGTGCATTTGCCTTTGCATGTGCCTCCTGCTACCACCTTGTCTGTCCTTATTTCATTAAAACGTTTTTCTTCGCTATCATTCTGGCCTTTTGGGGCCTCAGTCCCAGCACCTCTGGATCTTTCTGGTACACTTGGCGTAGCTGGAAAAAATGATGCAGTCAAATGCCAGATCAAAAGCAGATGGAATTGCATGCATGTTTGGGTAACTCCTGGTCTGTTACTTTTAATGTAATTAATAGAATTAACGCAGTTGTGGAGACGTTTCATTTTTACCTTTTGATCACTGAAAGGTGCACAATATTGACTTGATGGACACACCACCTTGTAAGTTTTGTTTCCCTAAGGTGACAGAAGCCTCCTGAATAAATTTAGGAATCTCAAAATCTTGTGGGAGAATTCTTTTCATTAGTGCATCAAAAAAAGGAGGTCATGGAAATTCCTTTATTCCTGCTCCACTGATACATTGTCAGTAGTGGTAAAAGAAAAAAAACACAATTGAAATGATTAACATTTTGCTTCTCATGAGCAACGAAGCACAAAATTCTCCTGTTCCACCTCAGGTTCTACCTTTAGTCTGAAACAAAATTGGCATTAAAGGACCGTGGGGGGTGTGAATTCGAATGGATGGCCATGTTACAATTTTGAATATTTTGCACCTCTCACAAAGCATTCCAGGGCCTGATTGAATCTTTCTGACATAAAAAACCCTTCCCTGCACTGTAGGTTCCGCATGCTTTGATTGGTGCGGGCTCCTGGAGTAGCCACAGGGTGACATCGGGCCTGTGTTCCTCTGGGACTGGGCTCAAGTGCCTCCCTCCCCTGGAAGTGGCTGTTGGCTGATATCTTGAGAGTGATTTTTGGTGCTCTGCTCTGTTACTGTGATCATTGACTGGTTGATTTGCATGCGAGACGCTATTCAGATGACAAGCTCTTTTGAAAAAGCTTGTGTGTAAGGCAGCCGACATCAACAAATCCAGAATCCGAACTACAGGGTTGACTGAATATAAAGCATAAAACCAGTCGAAGTTTAGAATGAGTCAATGGCAGTGATCTGATTGGCATTCACGGGCACCAGGGCGTTTGCCCAGGGCCCGCCACACTCTCTAGTTCACTCTCCTTGTGATCTGTAGACACTTCCTTCATGGCACACATGAGGAGGCTGTACGCAGGAGGAGGTGACTCCCCTCCAGCAGTCACCGGGACACATCGTGGGTGATCGGAGAGGTTGGGCTTGTTCATCAGGGAGTACATCTGGATTCTGACTGACTCCTCGTAGTCCCCAAATATCGCTGCTATTTTTCTCATTTAAACTTCAGCGGTTTTACGTGTGATCGCCCCCGTTACACTCTAGTCGTCCAGTTACCTTTCTGATGTGATCTACTTGTTAACTCTTTAGAACAACGACAACGAGACGGCCCTGCATTGTGCAGCGCAGTACGGCCACACGGAGGTGGTGAAGGTCCTTTTAGAGGAGCTAACAGACCCCACCATGCGCAACAACAAATTCGAGACACCGCTGGACCTGGCAGCGCTGTACGGGAGACTGGAGGTGGTGAAGATGCTCCTGAATGCACACCCCAACCTCTTGAGCTGCAACACTAAGAAGCACACGCCCCTGCACTTGGCAGCAAGGAATGGTCACAAAGCCGTGGTCCAGGTCCTCCTGGACGCCGGCATGGATAGCAACTACCAGGTAGCGGGGCAGGGGTGCCCCCCGGGCTCAGGGGCCTAATCATTCTGGAAAAGGCACAGGGGCCATGCTGCTGGGCTGTGTTCTTATGTAGCACGTTTCACCCCACATGTCAGACGCTTCCATTCGTCGACTCATTTTAATGTGTCGCTTCAGAGACAAACTCCTCAAGTGAGTCTGTTACTTTTTGTCCTTCTTCTCTTCAGGGGTAATCTGTAGTCATTATGCCCTGAAAAGATGTACTTGTGGACTCTCTCTGAAGATAAGAAACATTTCATTATCTTCCTATACATGCGTTCCCACTGCTGCTGTTTGCCTCCTGCCAAATCCCTTCAACTTGAGCTCTTGAGCTCACTGACGGGAGACTTGGCGTTTCCCTGGGGGGTTAGCTTTCTCCACTCGGGTGAATGGCCATTCTTAGGCTTCATGTTGACCAAACCACATGTGCAGTTAAGGTGGTTTTTCACCCCCAAGTACTCTTCTTATTAGCCCTGCCACCCGGGAAGGTAGACTTTTGAGGAGTTTCGCCAGTAGGTGGCTCCAAGAGTTGCTGCACAGTTATTTACATGTGGCCTGCTGGTAGCACTTTGAACACACTTTGCATATGGGCCACGGTTGTGGTTTCGGAATCCAGGCAAGGAAAGTGGGAAAGATAATGACAGAGAACTTTGTGTGGTTTATTTTACTTTCCCGTCCCTTCTTGTCCATACCCTGTTGGTCGTATGGAGCCACGCCAAACCCGGGTCACTGTTCTGATGACATGCCGCTCTGCGCTCTCGTTTGCTTTCCAGACGGAGAAGGGCAGTGCTTTGCATGAGGCTGCTTTGTTTGGCAAGACCGATGTGGTGCAAATCCTGCTGGCTGCAGGTGAGAGGTCGGCAGCGCTCTTGTTTACACAGCATGCCAGGGTTGGGGTTGTTTCTCCCTAGCCTCCCTGGAAGGGGATTTTTGCTGGCTGCACCCAAACCCAATGTACGTACGTCTCCATTGGTTGACTGCAAGTGTACGAATTGTTCTTGAATAGCTGGATTAAATAGCTTTGGATGAAAAATGTTGGTTGTGCTATTAGGAGCATTGGGTGTCCTGGAACTTGATCCTCTTTGAGGCTGACTTGAATCTGCTCACTCCCCTGGTCCACCTGGTATGCCTTTCTAGGAATTGATGTCAACATCAAAGATAACCGTGGACTGACTGCCCTAGACACTGTACGGGAACTCCCTTCTCAAAAAAGCCAGCAGATAGCAGCACTGATCGAAGGTAACAGTTCGTCTGCCTGTTGGAGCTACCGGGGGACACACTGGCCAAACCAAGGCATTTGTATTTGGTGCACCTCTTTTCTGTCTTCCCGTGTAGATCACATGACAGGAAAAAGAAGTGCAAAAGAGGCAGATAAAACCCCCACCTCCCAGGGACCTCTCATCTCCAGTATGGACTCCGTATCCCAGAAGTCTCAGGGTAAGGTGGCTTTTCTCTACCAGGGCAGGTGCTCTCAGCTTGAAGACTTGAACGGGCTTTGGTAGAATGGAAACATCTTCATTTAAGTAATAATTTCAGGGGGTTGGGAGCACTCAACGAGCTCATATCCAAATGTATTGTTTTATTGGACATAGCTTAGGCCTTTGACTTCGGACCTCTTCTTTTCTACTTTATTTTATTTTCCACATTTACACTTGGCTCTGTGAGGTCTATTCTGGGAAGTGTTGTAGGTGAGATGATCTCAAGGTGAATTCAAACCTCAAGGAAACCCTTTTCTCACACACACTGTCATGCTTTGGGCATAGTTGGCCCACCTTCAGTATTGAACAAGTATCAACTGGTTGGTAGATATGTATACAGCAGATTTTGGTAATATGTCACTTGGCCAACAAATGTGGTCTGGGTGCTCCTTAAACAGTCTAGCCTCTCCATCGATAGCCACAATCTACCTTCTCAGATTTATTGAGCAGCCTTCTGGGTCCTAGGTGTGATGAGTGAGAAAGACAAAGTACTGAATGACGCCTTCCTTCAGACACAAGCACAGTAAAGAAAGCCAGGAGGCCGGAGGAACAGAACAAAGCCAGATCTGAAAAGGGAAAGGGATTTTTCAGAGGAGAGCAGAGGTTATAAGGAGAAAGGGTGCTCAGCCTGTCTCTACTGTGGAGTCCTTGCTACCCCCACCCCCACCACCCCCACTGTCTTCCTTGACCTCATAATCCCCTAGTAATGGGATTAGGAGTTCACTAAGCTCTTAGCTTTCAAGGATTTTACGATTACAGTGTGACTATTTGTCAGAGACCCAGAGATCTCTGGTCCACAACAGTCGGTGGGTTTTCAGGGTCACAGATTTGGACCCCAGGTACTCTGAGGTGTGTAGTTCTCTGGTGAGTGAGTTTAACCTTGCACAGTGCCTCCATCTCAGAACGGCTTCATGGCCCTTTATTTTGTTTGAGCATAGGAAGGTTTTTATTAAGAATTTAAAGGGTCCCTTAAGTTTCCAGTTACACTTGGCTACATTTTATGGTTTAAGTTTACTCTATCATGGTATTAAGGTTCTTGGAAATTTATAAAGGTCTTGGGAGGTATCTCTCCTAGATGTCAGGATTTGCCATGTTGAATTAGAGGAAAAATCTCCTGAAGTGTCAGGGTATAAGGAGCAACTGAAAGTACTTATTCCTATCTGTGGAGCAAAATAGTTTTCTGCTTTTGGTTATTGTTTGTCAAGTTCAGGTTGATGAGGGGCTCTGGGTGGTTGTAGTGGTCAGAGATCCGAGCTTGTGCTCTCCGTCCCTTAACTCTTGCTCTCTCCCCTGTTCAGGTGACATGGAGAAAGCAGTGGCCGAACTGATCATTGATTTTGACACAGACGCCGAGGAGGAGGGTCCCTACGAGGCGCTGTACAACGCTGTCTCCTGCCATTCATTGGACAGCATGGCCAGCGGGCGATCGTCTGACCCAGACTCCGTGAGCAGGGAGGCTGAGGCAGCGGGAGTGAGAGCTGCTGGAGTGAGGCCTGTACGTGGCTCGGGGCTCACAATGAGACGGGTGCTGCGTGGNGGCTTCGGGGGTGGGGGGGTGGGAGGGGGTGTGCCCCTAGTGCCGGCTGCCTTTGTGGAGGCCTGCGTCCTCCTCCCCCATTTTCTGGGACTTTGCCGCACCTCCCTCTTGCTTAGTGTGATTAGCTGTATAGATCGCCTGGAAGTAGAATTTTGGTTTTGCTGATTTCAATATAACATGTTTCCATTGTTCTGTTAGTTTTTGGCCATAGAGCACATCACAGCATTTTATTTCTGTGTAGCCTAGTGGCTGCTTCTGTCCCTGGGGTCTTTGCCATATACTTTTCTCTCTGGAGAGCAGTTCCACAGTGCGAGAGCTCACTGAAGCAAGCTGTTCTCTGCTCTGAGTGCATTCTCACCTTCCATTTGCCATCCAAGCGTTATCCACTTGGACCTGGACAGATTCTGCACTCAGCCGGCTTGTAGCAAGTCTTAATCAGATACCACGTGTGTTAGGATATGACAGCCCTTTTTGTCCTGGCCTTTTCCTTCTCAAGGTCCGCCTTCCCATCCTACTGCTTCTTTCTCTGGTACTTCTGCTTCCACTCTCATAGACTGTTCTCAAGACCTTTTATTTCGGGGCACCTGGGTGGCTCAGGTGGTTGAGTGTCCTAACTCTTGATTTAGGCTCAGGTCATGATCGAGCCCCATGTCAGGCTCCATGCTGTATGTGGAGCCTGCTTAAGATTCTCATTCATTCTCTTTCTCTCCCTCTTCTCTCCCCTCTCCCCCCAGTCCACCCTGGTCACTCTCCCTCTAAAAAAAAAAAAAACAAAAAAAAAACCTTTTTATTCCTTTTTTCTCCCTTGCGGTTTTACTCTGAACCCAAGCCTCAATCAGTGGTCCCATCGAACTTCCTTCCTACATGGCCAGCCACAATAATTCGAGGTTTTGAGCACCACATTTTTACTACACTGGCCATTGCTCTAGTAGAACCCCAGTGGCTCCCAGCTTGAGGCATATTTCCAGGTGTATATTACTTCTTTCTATTGGAGAGGCTGGCCTTTCCCTTTTGGTTTGAATTTGCCTTATGATCATTTTGATGAGCCTTCGATTGCTGAATGATCCTTGGGTTTTTCAGATGTGCTCTGGGAATGGCCTGATGTTTCTTAGTGTTCTCTTTTGTTAGGCTCCTGGAGTGGACCTAGAATAGTCGCAGCATTTCTGTGTGGATTTTAGAAAAGCCCATCAGTCTTGCGGTTCCCCACTAGAGTAGTAGGTATTATCAAGGGCCGATGCAACTCCTGTGAGTGGTGGGAGCACACGTGTATGCCAAGCACCCCTGGCATGCTGCTTCTGTAGACAGAGCTGGTTTGTCTCACTTTCGCCTTAAGCACAAGGAATTAAGCAAATCCACCTGTGGAGTAAGGCATTGTTTTGTGGCACTTACAGGTTATGCCCATTAGAGGGAGCTAGAGACCTTACAAGAAGAACTTAGGGTTCCAAAAGAAAGCTTTGAATAACCAAGTTCCTGTGGGCTTAGCCACTGATTTATAATCTCTTTGTTCCGTCCCACTCCAGGAATCTAGCCATCGAGGGTCTTGCTAAGTAGAAATGGATGCCTCTTGGGGTACATGCTTTGTCATTTTTACTTTAATATGTTGTGGCTGTGCCACTACCTTCCTGGCCCTTAACAGTGGCCAAGGGACTGCTCTACATCTTACAAATGCAGTGGATGGTGTGTATAAATCAGCTCTGCCCTTACAGGTCCCTGGGCCAAAGTTCTCACATTAGAAAAAAGAGACTGCTGCTTCTCTTTTCTTCCAGTGTCCCTGGTGACCACTTCTCGCGCAGGAGGTATTCATATTGTCCTTTCTAGGCTCCTTGAGTCTTGAGAAGGCTTCTAGAATGGGTCCTTTTGATCGTTGTTGTGTTTCATTTTGTCTTTCCACAGGTATTTTTGTCCCAAGGTTGGATAATTGGTGTAGATTATAGGCCTGCTCCTTTTGCTGTTCCCCTCTGTATGAGGTGGCATACGTAAGGGACCAGGGTTGTTCCTGTACTTCTGGAGTAAACACGGATTGGGAAAGCGGGACTTAGTGGGAAATCTGATCTAAGAGCTTTGTTAGGCTTAAAAATACGAACCTGTTTTGAAGTGGTTGCCTTTGGGCATCCATCTGGTTCCAGGGACTATAGGAGTGACTGACCAAGCTAGAATACCGAGTGCACAAGCACGTTTAGCAGAGGGAGATCATGGGTGCCAGATGCCAACTAACCCTGGCGGCTCCTGAGACGCGGGAGACAGCTTGCAGACATCTCTGAGGCTCTCCTGTAACTCGGCATGTGTCCCCACTCTGACTTTTCAACAATACTGCTGTTCTAGCAACACAGTGAACTAACGTGCAAGCTGGGGAATGAGCCTACAAGCCAGTTTGCCTTTCAGGTTCCCGCTCCTTTCCCTGTAGGAACATTGATCATGAAAGGATGATTAGGACTTTGGGTCAGAAACGATGCTGACAGTACCTGCAGGTACAGCGGCAAACCTCTCTGCAGCTTTCTGTCACCAAAGATTGTATGTATGTCTGAAATTGTCTACCCTTGACCTGACTAATCCCTGCTTCAGGGTGTTTTTTGCTGCAAGACAGGGAATGGCCAAGTATGGCCCATAAATAGCTGCCCGTTTTTGTGAATAAAGTTTTATTGGAACACAGCCACACTTGTTGACATGTTTTCTGTGGTTACTTTTGTACTGCAGTGGCAGGGATGACTGCAATCCCTAAAATATTTGCTGTATGGCCCTTTAAGAAAGAGTTTGCTCTTGGGAAGGTAACTGACAAATAGTCCTTTTTTAAATGGGCTGAGATGAAATAGGGTTTTCTGGGATGCCTGGGTGGCTCAGTCAGTTAAGCGTCCAACTCTTGATTTCAGCTCAGGTCCTGATCTCATGGTCGTGAGATGGAGCCCTGTGTCAGGCTCCACGCTGGGCCTCTCTGCCTCTCTCTCTCCCTCCCTCTCTCTCTCTCCCTCTCTCTCCCTCTCTCCCTCTTTACCTCTCCTGTGTGCACATGCGCCTTCTCTCTCTAGCTCTTGCCCTTGCTCGCTCTCTCTCAAAATAAAAAAAGATATATACAGGATTTTCATATGCTAATGATACATAAAAATAATTGTTGAAAGAGGTAACCAAGGATAAGAGACCAGTTCTGAGCTTTGGGGAATAAACCAGAAATTGTGGGTAATATTAAAGTTTAAGCAGGAATTGGTGTTTTTGTCCTTGATTCCCTTTGTCATTACTTCCTTGATAGCTTTGGTTTGTTAGAACTCTTTGACAAGGTTTGCTCTTGGGAGTTCCTCTCTTTGATGTACACTGACAGTTGGCTGCTTTTCCTAGGCTAGAGTTTTATTAGTGTTATGAAGGACATTTTCTGACCAGGCAGTTGCATGCTTTCAGTGTTGGTATTTCTCACTGTGGTCTAGAATATGAAAAAAGTATATAACCTCTGCTACAAACATCCAAAAGTGAAGAGCATGCTGACTGAATTTTGTGTTTGGGTGTGTGCGTGTGTGTGTGTGCGTGCGCGCGCGCACGCACAGGCACACACATGTGCATGTGCAGATACTAAGCCATCTGTTCAGATACTGATCCTTGAGTTTCGTCTCTCAGGGGGATTCTTTACATTACTCTTTTTCATTTCCAAGGGCTAAGAGAAGAATAAATCAGAAAGTTAGATACTTGAAAAAAGAGATCATGAAATACTTTTTCTCTTCTACAGAGGGAACGTCCACCGCCTCCAGCAAAGCCACCACCCGATGAAGAGGAGGAAGACCGTATAGATAAGAAGTATTTTCCATTGACAGCTTCTGAGGTAGAGGCTTGAGGGTTTATTGCCATCACTGAAGTGCGAGTTTTTGGAAGGTCCATCAATGTGTGCTTAAAGAAGCCTTTGCTTTCTTGCTTTCTTAGCGCCTCTTTGGATTAGTAAATTTGTATTGCATTCATCAGTGGTCTGGAACAAGATCTTTCAAAGTCAGAAGTAGTAAGCAGAGAATTTTAATGGAGCCGTCTAGTGGACAGGCCAGCTATCAATCTACCTTGCACATTGAAAGCAAACCACTCACATTTTCCCGGCTCCAGTATCTACACAGTTTGCCTTTCTGCTTTCGTACCCATGTCATCTTTGGACCCAAAACGTAGAGTTTGCCTTTCATCACCATCCTGTAGGCTATGTCATATTAGCAAGCTTTGATGACTCTGCCCCAAAAGTTGTCTTTCTGTTTTCGCATTTTCCGTCTTCATTTCACATGAAGACTCCACCAGGACAAACATGGAAAATGTCATAAAGACTCAGAAGAGAAGTAAGAGTTGTGGAGGAGGGAGGAAAAAAAGAAAGAAGGTTTTTGAGAAGACTAGTGCACCTTTTTAAAAACGAGGTCTTATCATGGGGCAAATAGTTCTACCTCCTTACGGGGTTATACAGAGAAAATTGTATTTTCCATGATCTTTCGATTTCAGAGTGTTCCTTTAATACTTGCCACCCTTCAGAGACCACATTTATTCAGCATTGATTCAAAGTATTACGGGGGCGCCTGGGTGGCTTAGTCGGTTAAGCGTCCGACTTTCGCTTAGGTCATGATCTCACGGTTCGTGGGTTCAAGCCCCGCGTCGGGCTCTGTGCTGACTGCCGGCTCAGAGCCTGGAGCCTGTTTCAATCTGTGACTCCCTCTCTCTCTGACCCTCCCCTGCTCACGCTGTCTCTCTCTCTCTCCTAGAAATAAATAAAAAAACATTAAAAAAAATTTAAAAAAAAACAAAAAAAAAGTATTACGTAATTTTGTTATTTGGTAGCTCATTCAATATCCTGTTGTTCTTTCATTTAAAAATCAGGTAATATAAACTAGTCAGTTAAGTCTCATTACTTTATCCCTAGAAGTAAGAGTTAATGTTTTTATTGTACTTGCCCCAGACCATCCTGTGGGACAGGTTCTTTGATCTAGTATGAATACGTGGAACCAGAAGGATAGCTTTAGTTTAACAAAATGTGTAAATACCAGGAAGCACTTTTAAGAATGTAAAAGTCAGTGTTGGAAATAGGGAGAAGATTTTTATCCTAGGAACAAATTCTATCCCTGTTTCTTTCTATCCCTTAATTACAAAATGCTTATTACCATGTTTCAGGTAAGAGGTCTCTAGAATTACAGCCTCTAGGGTAATAATACATTGCTAGCAGATAGAAGTACGAGGAGCAAATCCCTGCATGTTTTTATATGGAGATTTGCTTCATTACTCCCTTTTTATAAGCGAAAACCCAGTAATATTCATATTCAGTTGGGGGTAGGTCTCATGAATGCCTTATGCCACCTCTTTAACAAGGGCTTGGATTAAAATTTCTAGTACCCACGGATAAGAGCAAGGCTCTTAAAGAAATATTACATAACAAGGACTTTCTATTCTCCTGGTGCTTTTTAGAGCATATAATTTGTTGATAACAGTGTCAAGAGGTAGGGGGAGAAATCTCCCATCTCTCTTCTGGGTGGGACACTCTGAGATACTTCCTCTAGGACTTGCTTCTGAATAGTCTGGAATTCTGGGTCAGTTGGACCACCGCAGTCAGAAGTTAGAAGACCATGAGAACCCCGGCTGTGCTCACTTAGTGATTTTAAGTACCTAAATACAGAGGTAATGCCATGTGGGCCATTATCCTTGCAAGGAGCAGGGCACGTTCTGTTTGCTGTAGTTTGGATGAATAGGTCTTCTCCACAAGTGGACTCGAATCTTCACTCTCTTTATTTCTTATACCATCAAAGCTTTACTACCCTACACCTCATATCCTGGGAGGCACTGGCTCATCACAGTCTAGACTTCTCTTTGGCAAGCAGTCTGCTTCAGTGTTTGTGTCCTATTCCTGAGGCTTGTCACTGTCAGATGACCCACAGAAGGGTTTGAGGGAAGCTGAGTGTAGCTGTCTCCAGAAGAGCTTATCAGATTAGTGACCAGGTCACGAAACTGGCTTCAAGAAATTAAACACAGACACGTGCATGTGCACACACGCTATTGAGATGTTTGTGCTGCACCAAATGGGCTGCCAGCTGCATTGGACTGACCATGATCTTCCCTGTGTTCAAATGTGTTAAACATTCATGGGGAGTTGCAGCTGCTATGGTATTCCTTCCCAGAAGACTGCCCACACCCCGACTGGTCATTCAGTTGGTCACAGTTAGGGGGTGACTGGTAGTAGCTTCTCTCTGCAGCAAAAATTTTGCCTTCCATGTAACAGAGAATGCAGCTTTTTGGCTTTGATTTATTACCAGCCCTAGAAGAAAGAGGAGAAAGGATTAAGGAATAACTGAGTAAAAAGTAGAATCTTCTCTGTTGAAACTCGGTTATTGTCATATTCACTGTGACACAGGACTTCGTGAGCGGGAGTTAGGAAGCCTCCAAGAAAAGCAGTCTGTTGCTTTGTTAGGCGATTTTAATCCCACAGCCGGCAGGAGCAAGGACTAAGAGGAAAAGCTCATCAAAGAAGTTGTCTGGATGTGAGCAGGGGACTCTCACAAGAGAGCTGAAGGAGGGAAAGAGTTCCAAATTGGATGGAAAGCCCTGCTTCTCAGGAAAAATGAGACCATCTTGACCCAGACCCAGAGGCAGTGAATTTTATGGCCCTGGCCCTGCTGGTTGCTGTCTGTGTAACTTCGGGCCAGTCCCCAGACCCCTCTGGGAACTGGGTTTGGGCATCTGCAGAAGGAAAGAGCTGGAGCCAGGTGCTCTCTAGCCTTGACTGTAATGATCCAGGTCCCTCCCGGCTCTAGCTTTTGCTGGTTTTTTGCTTCTCATTGTCATGCCCAGGAGCCAGCACAGAGGGCACGCGGGTCCAGTGGGCCTGGTTTTCCAGATGGAAGTCATCAGCTGTCCTGCTTGAGAAGAAAGGGTGGTATGGGCCGGGCGTCCACGCTGTCAACTCCCTTTCAGAGAAGCATGCCTGGGGCTCTGCGAGTGCCTTTGCTGTGTCCAGAACACTCACACGCTCAGCTTTCCAGGGCTCTGGCTCAGCAACGGCCGTGGGTGTGTAAACCTGCAGAACACAAATTCCTGTCTGTAAAGCCGGTGGTATTAAGTTGACACTGTATGAACTGCTTAATGGTCCCTCTTTGTTCCCTTAATTGTGTTCCCATGAAGAGGTGAAAGGAATAAGTAATACAGGCAAATGGCTTGTTGTAATGAAATAGCTTTTAGCTTCCAGGTGGCTTTCAGTGAGTGGAAGTTCCTGCTGTGCTTAGCAGAATTTCAGAAAGAGACTCTCGTTCTGCCTTTAGAGTGTCAGCCTTGTTAACAAACAGGAGCTGCAGTCTCTCACTTAGTCTGAGGCTCCTAGAATCCTTGATTCTCGTTAGGCTGTAACGCGGTGAGCTGTATCTCCAGGAGGCAGGACCCCGATGAGTCACAAGCCTGGTTCATTTCCAATGAGCTGTGGGACGTGTCTGAAGGACAGGCTGCTGCACGTGCCAAAGAATCACATTTGTAGGGTACCGTTATTTGTTAGGTGGACTTGGGAATCCCTCTGACCCCCTCTGTTCATAATATATCACTTCTCCTAGACAAAGTGCCCAAGATTGTGCTTTGCTCTACTCTTCTAATAGCTGGTCTATGATTATTCTTAATTTGCCTGCAAAACACATTGGATTCTTAGGACAGATGGGGCAGAATTGCCCTCCAAATTGAGGATCTCCATTCCCTCTCTCAGTGTGATGATGGTGTTTCCGGCTCGGTGTGGGAGGATGCGCGGCTCCTTAGGTACTGTGACCAGTTGTGACCTGACCCGGCTGGCAGGCGTGGGAGCCCGCAACCAGCTGGTTCTCTCTGCAGAGACACTTGGCTGCCTGGGTCACGGATTTCTCCACAGACAGAGCTGCTTTTTCTCATTGAAATGCACACTGCCTAGCCACTTGACTCTCTTCAGAACAGAGATGGGTGGACTTAATTTAAACTTGTATTACTGTAAATGCAGTAGGAAGCTGGCTTTTGAGAGAAACTTCCCTGTAACCCCCAGGACCTGTGGAGAAAGGCTTACAAAAATAGAGAAGGAAGCACTTTGTTTCCAGTAAAGGTCATTCATTCAGGGTCAGTCAGAAGTCACTTGATGCCCTCCTGAGAAGGTGGGAAGGATTCCAGCCTTGGGGGAGTACATGTGCGCATGAGGAAAGAATCGTGAGGAGCGCATGAGGAGAAAGGAGGCCTTTGTGATGCCCCATAGCTAAGAACGGCTTGGAAGCGACTATCCACCCCGAAAAGCCCATGCAGAATACCCTGATGATGGGAGAGGCAAGGGAGGGAAGAACCTTGGATACAATGAGGTAAGGAAAGGGGAGTGTTTTAATCAAAGACCATTGAGATTTGAGGTGCGGGTGCATATCCAGAAAAGCAGTTGTGGTTCCACGTGACACTTGAGTTATTTAGCTTCTCCTCCCGCCCCCTTTCTTCCTCCCTGGTGAAAAAAAGGAGCCAGGGATCTTGAATTTGTTTAACATAATCTGCCTTGGTGTTAACCACCCACGTGAGAAGTTCTATGGTGTTTTCTCTCGTAGGTCTTGGCCATGAGACCCTGGGTTCAGTCAGGGGCAGCCAGGGATGAGGACGAGCACCCTTATGAGCTTTTGTTAACGGCAGAAACAAAGAAGCTGGCATCCGTGGACGGAAGACCGAAAGGTATGCCCCCACCCCAACCCCGCTCCCAGCAGAAACGACCTCGAAAGGATTTTTAAAGTTTGTGATCCTGAGTGGAAGGAGAGGACTATGTCCCTTGGGAGTTTGGTGTCATAGGAGGTGGGGGCTGTGGGTGCTAACTATGACCTTTCACTGTCAGTGCCCTGTGTTAGAGTCGGCTTGCCACCCTTCAGCCCGCAAATCAAGGTGGTGGGTAGGTCAGACCAGGTGAGAACCGTGGGAGCAGAGATGGCCCTCAGTGTCACAGAGGTTGGTTTGGGGTCTCAAATCATAAACCCTCAAGTGAAGGCTGTGGAAAAACAAACCCAACAGGTCAGTCCCTTTGGGTGCAGGCTGACGGCACAGACTCTGCTTTGAGTCCTGACCTCAGAGTGAGATACTCCTGGGGAGGGGCCCGCAATTGGCTGCCACCCGGTAACTAGAGTGCTCTGTCGCCTTGGCCTACTTTCATTGCCTCTGCAAAATTCCGTTTCCTCCGTGAGGGAGTGAGTGCCGCAGAACCAAGAGCCGGGCGGACGGTGTAAGCGCAGTCACGGCAGAGGTGAGCGCGCTGCTGGAGAGCGTGTGACAGCCCCGTTCTCAGGAAGGGCAAGAAGGGGCAGTGCCATTCCCCCTGCAGTTTGAAGGAACTTCTGTGGCCTCCCAGCTCTTTATACCTCTCAGGTACTAGGTCCCTCACGGGTTGTTATTTGTGCCTCCTTTAATGCTAAGACACTCACGGTTCCGGTAAGGAAGGGGGTTGTGGTGGGTCCTGTGGAACCCCCTCTACCAAGCTTATCAGAGGGTGGGGGCGGCAAAGAGAGCATGTGCGTATGCCTGTGACGTCGCAGGCCTTGTTTTAATGGTCCTGTTTACGAGGTTCCTCTTCCAGCATGCAGAAACTTTGTGGCCATTTTTATAGTGGTGGTTTTGTTTTGTTTTCTTCTGGCCTCCATTTGGAGCTTTTTTAAAAAGTTATAATTTAAGTACAGTAAAACTTCCCCCTTTCTGTGTACAGTCTTGTGAATTCTGACAGATACAGTTATATAACTGCCGCCACAACCATGATACAGAACGGTTTCATCACACCAGAAACTCCCTTGTGTCCCTTTATAGCCCGTCCCGCACCCCTGACCTCTGCTTTTATGTCTGTCGCAAGAACTGTGCCTTTTCTGGAATATCCTATACATGGGAACCCTGCAGTATGTACCGTTGAGTCAGGCCCCTCTCACTTAGCGTAATTCCATTCGAGATTCGTCCATGTTGTTGTGCGTACCAGTAACTTGTTCCATTTCATTCCCAAGTAGTATTCCATTGTACGGACGCACCACAGCTTGTTCATTCTCTAGTTGAGGGGCATCTGGGTCATGGACAGTTCTTGGCAGTTACAAATACAACTACTACAAACATTTGAATACAGGTTGATGTGTGAACATTGGTTTCATTTCTCTTGGGAAAACACTGGGAATTGGATTGCTGGGTCCTAGGTGAATATGGGCTGCACTTTATAAGAAGCTGCCACACCATGTTCCAGAATGCTTGTACCGTTTTGGTTTTCTGTCAGAGTTACAGTTGCTGTGTATCCTCCCCTGCACTTGATATTGTCAAGTTTTCAGAATTATAGTCCTTCTGATAGGGTACCTAGTGATATTTCATTATGGATCTGATCTGCATTCCCCTAATGACTCATGAAGCGAACACCTGTTAATGTGACTATTTGCCGTCCATATGGTTAATGAAGTGTCTGTTCAACTCTTTCGTTCATTTAAAAAATGGGGTTGTTTGTGTTCTTATTATTGAATGGTGAGAGTTCTTTATACGTTTTATACACTATATCAGATATGTGATTTTCTCCTAGTCTGTGATTTCTCCTTTTATTCCTTTAACAGTGTCTTTTGAGGAGCAGAGGCTCTCATTGTTGATGAAGTTCAATGTGGATAAGTGGATAAGGTCACAACTACTTTTTCCTCTATTTTCTTCTAGAAAGTTTGTAGGTTTAGATATACATTTAGATCTGTGACCCATTTTGAATTAATTTTTGAATACAGTGTGAGGTATGGGTAGAAATTCATTGTTTTGCACATGGGTATCCAGGTGTTTCAGCATGATTTGTCAACGACCCTCCTTTTCTTGCCTTTGTCTCGTCGTTATTCTTTTTTTTTTTTTTAAAGTTGGGTTTTTTTTTTTAATGTTTTATTTATTTCTAGGAGAGAGAGAGAGAGAGACAGCGTGAGCAGGGGAGGGTCAGAGAGAGAGGGAGACAGAGACACAGACTGAAACAGGCTCCAGGCTCTGAGCAGTCAGCACAGAGCCCGACGCGGGGCTCGAACCAACGAACCGCGAGATCATGACCTAAGCGAAAGTCGGACGCTCAACCGACTAAGCCACCCAGGCACCCTGTCTCGTTGTTATTCTTGTTCAGAATTGTCTTAGATAGTCTAGTGCCTTTATCTTTCCATACAAAAATTTAGAATGAGCTGGTTGATTTCTATGCAACGTCCTGCTGGACTTTTATAGGGATTGTGTTGAGTCTATATAATAATTTGGGGGAACTATCTTAACTGTAATGAGTCTTCTAATCACACTAGTGGGCTTTTAATTAAAACATTTAGAGCAAGTAGAGTAGGGCACCAATGTGCTCTCTAGTTGTTTAATAATAAATCATTTAAAATTATTTAAAAACAAATTAACCCTTAGAGAGTAAGTAATTAATTTAATGCTCTGTTTGAACCTGGTTCTCAGGGAAGAATTTTTAGTACCGAGGAGGGAGATTATAATTCTTCCTCTCTTTCAGAGGCTCGATCTGGACCCACTATAAGGTAGCTGGCTCAGCCTTTGGAAGGAAAGAGAAAGGCAGACAAACTTCATAAATGGGAACTGGTCTCCTTGGCTTCCAAATGCAGGAATTTTTTTTTTAAGTTTAAGATTTTTAAGTTTATTTATTTATTTGAGAGAGATAGAGTGTGGGAGGTGCAGGGGTGGGGAGGGAGAGAGAGAATGCCAAGCAAGCTCCACGCTGGCAGCGTAGAGCCTGACACGGGACTCGAACTCACAAAACCGTGAGCTGAACCCACGAGTCAGAAGTTCAACTGCCTGAGCCACCCCAGGTGCCCAAACTGCAGGAATTTTCTATCCCGAGTCAAGAGAGATCTTTAGGTTAAGGAGGGAACTGCCACGGAGGACTTAAGGCCTCCCATCTATTCCTCCTCTGCTTTGGTTTCTGTTTAGCTCTGCAGTACTGGGTTAACTGTTAAAAGAGTGGGTGGTGTGGGAAGCTGATTTAATTGAACCGCAGCCTGTGGGGTGTGCCTGCTTCCAGGCGAGCTGCTCTGATCACTCAAAGAGCTTTCCAACAAAGGAGTTGAGGCATTAAATATGAAAATGGGCTTTGCCAGTTTCTCTATAGGCCGGAAGGAATACCTGCTAGAGTTAGGAAATGTGAGGCAAGTCCGCAGACGATCTCATGGATTAGTATGTAGTCAGTCTTTTCTGCTTTTCCACTAATGTCCTTATCTTAAGCAGCTTTTAGAAATTAATTCATCAGTTCTCAAAAAGGCCATGTTAATGAGACGATCTAAGATTTCAGCCCTCCTTACTATAATTCAAGAACATACAGTATGAGATGGGATGGGAGATTGTTTAAATTGCATTTTAAGAGTACATTTGTATTAGCTCACAGGAAAAAAAAATCAAACAATACAGAAGTGAATACAAGTAAAATGCTCGAGTCTCATCACCTCTTAGCTACTCACAGCTGTTTGAAGACCATAGATTGAAAGTGTAATCTCCGCTTCAGGCCATTTGCTATCTTTACTTAAAAAAAAAAAAAAAGTGACTATGTGAGATTGTTTTGTTTTTAACCTAAAATATATTTTACAAACTACTTACTCTTTTTTAATGGTTGTTAAACATCCCATGGCTCAGGGCTCCTGGGTGGCTCAGTCAGTTGAGCGTCCAACTTCGGCTCAGGTCATGATCTCACGGTTTGTGGGTTCAAGCCCCGCATCGGGCTCTGTGCTGACAGCTAGCTCAGAGCCTGGAGCCTGTTTTGCATTCTGTGTCTCCTTCTCTCTCTGCCCCTCCCCTGTTCTCTCTGTCTCTCTCTCTCCCTCACACACACAGAAATAGACAAAACATTAAAAAATATATATATATATCCCATGGCTCATTTTTCCATTCTCCAGTAGATGGATATTTATGTCGCCTCCAGTATTTCTCTGTTATGAATCAAGCTGCTGTGGACATTGTATATACCTATTCTTACATGCTTATAAGAGTATTTCTTAAAAGACATTGATAGAAAGTAGAATTAGCCAGTC
This sequence comes from Crocuta crocuta, assembly GCF_008692635.1. Lineage (NCBI taxonomy): Eukaryota > Metazoa > Chordata > Mammalia > Carnivora > Hyaenidae > Crocuta > Crocuta crocuta. The sequence goes on along the minus strand of NW_027528611.1, from coordinate 3,585,862 downwards.
AGCATGCAGGTACATGTCTAGATCTAACTGTGGAGCTGAATTGCTCTCCCTCGATGGTTTATGAGCACATGCTTTCCCATTCCTTTGCCAACTTGGGGTGTTAGCACTTGTGAATGTTTTTCACCATGGTAAGCCAAAAAAGTGTCGTTTGTAATTGGCCTTTGCCTGATCTAGTGAAATTGAGCACCTTGTTCATTAGTGTTATATAGTCTATGAGTGGCCTTCCCCCGCCCCCATTTTTCTACTTGGAAATTAATTAATGATAGCAGAAACATTTCCTATAAATACTGATAATATTTGGCCAAAGTGATACTCAGAGAAAACTTTATATCCTTCCATTTATTTGTTATAAAACAAGGAAGACTAAAATTTAACCAGAAGAAAGTAACACAGAGGAATTAATAAAGATAAAAGCAGATAATATATACTTCACATACTTTATGGTGTATGTGTTACATGTGAGTTAAAGGAAAAAATAAAAGCAGAAATAATGGGGGCGCCTGGGTGGCTTAGTCGGTTAAGCGTCCGACTTTCGCTTAGGTCATGATCTCACAGTTCGTGGGTTTGAGCCCCGCGTCGGGCTCTGTGCTGACTGCCAGCTCAGAGCCTGGAGCCTGTTTCAGAGTCTGTGTCTCCCTCTCTCTCCCTGACCCTCCCCTGCTCATGCCGTCTCTCTCTCTCCTAGAAATAAATAAAACATTAAAAAAAATTTTTTTTAAAAAGCAGAAATAATGAAGTTTTTAAAAAGAAGCAATAAACTTGACCATTAGAATGAAAACTTGTTTTTTTAAAAGATCTCTGATGATTCTGATCAAGAAAAGAAAAAAAATACCCACAACGTGTAGGAGTAGTATATAGAACATATATAAGCACAGGTTTAGAGATTTTAACATAATAAGAGAATTTATAGGAATAAATTTTTGTGGTTAGTTAGATTGCTCCCATCCCTTAGGATGAACTGTGGGAGCCTTACTGGTCCATCACAATGACTGATCGAGGTGGAGTTTCCAGTAGCATTTAGTGCTTGGTGACTAAATATCTTGATGACAAGGTATGCGTGATAATCTGGTAGTTGGCAGATTGCCATTTATGTCTGTAGCTATAACAAAAACTGACAGAAGTAGAAAGCAGCCAATGAAGCAGAAAACTCATCCCTCTACATAGGCACTAGGCCCAGATGGTTTTATGATAGTTTTATACAACTGGGTATTCCTCTGTGATTTAAATGATTTCCAACACAGAAGTCTTCTGAAATCCATATTCAGGGCTAGCATAACTAGCAACGAGAGCACATTTCCAGTTTCATGTAGCATAGTCATTTATTTCTCTTTAGCATTTAATTCTTTGCCCACTGGACACTCTGGACATACTGTTTAGAGAAACTGGACAACTTTCCAGGTTTTATAGCAAATGGGAAAGTAGCCAAGAGCTCTAAAAATCATTGTTCTCTGTGGTGCTTTCTACAGCATCTGCTAATAGTGCTTAGGGCTAGGTGAAGTGCTTACTTAGCTTAGGACAGTGATGAATGATTATCTGGAGACAGTGATACATGTGGACTCTTTGGCATGCAGCTACACTCTGAGGTTTTTTAGATGGAAGTAAGTCAATATTCCTGAGAGCCATGCATTTAGAGCTAAGTGAAGTTTGTGCATGAACATGAAGACCTTGATCCTCTTGGAGGGGAAGGAAATGTTATTTTATCTTCTCCTCTACTCCCATGTCCAAGCGCTGCCAGTTCCTGAGCCTTTAGAAAAAATGTCGTATAAGCCTTGGCCTTTCCCTTTGCCAGCTTCAGATTCTCAGGTATACTTCCAACTGTAGTCCCGTTTTATTATTTGGTTTAGTAAGACTTCAGGAAGAAGACTGTGTGGGTACCTGTATTCAATCCATCATCTTTACCCAGAAGTCCACGCTAGCTTTTCATGGAGTAAGTTTGAATGCTTTTCCCAAAGGCAAAAATAATAGGATAGGATAGGATAGAAATGTATATATGAGACAGCTTAATAATTAAGCCTTGTCTTTAACAGCTTCCTCTCCTCTCACCTTCGTGCATTAGAGGAGCTCCTGCCAAAAGCCCTACTGTTATAACTGCCCTGCTCTTATCAATTTATAATCCTGATTTGGAATAGTTTGCTTTTCTTTCCATTGTGGAACAAGTCCAAGTCTTGTGAGCTATACATCTGTATTTTCTTCCATAAAATATATACATATATACATATGGATACATGAGACATACATAAAATACGTGAAAGGGCAGAATATGTTAAATTTTTAGAAATTGGTGTAAAGTAAATTTGGGAGTTCAAAAGATGGATAAATTAGGGGCGCCTGGGTGGCTTAGTCAGTTAAGCGTCTGACTTTCGCTTAGGTCATGATCTCATGGTTCGTGGGTTCGAGCCCCGTGTCGGGCTCTGTGCTGACTGCCAGCTCAGAGCCTGGAGCCTGTTTCAGTCGGTGACTCCCTCTCTCTCTGACCCTCCCCTGCTCACGCTGTCTCTCTCTCTCTCCTAGAAATAAATAAAACATTAAAAAAAAAAAAAAGATGGATAAATTATGTTAGTGCAGGATATCAGGGAAGACTTGAAGGAAGTGGCATTTGAGCTAAACCTCAAAATAGAGAATTCTATTTGATAGGCAGAAGTAAGGAGGAAGGAGAGAGCATTCCAGCCAGAGGGAGTGGCATCAACAACAGTAAAGTGTTGGGAGATGATAGAGCTCATGTTTGGAGAATGGTAAGTAATCCAGCTTGACTCGAACAAGGAAGTGCTTGTGTAGAGTATTGGATCTCAAATGTCAGTCATTATTACAAAGACAGTGCAGTGTTGTTGAAGCTTTTTGAGTAAGATGGCAGGATTGAAGCCATGCTTTACATGCCTATAATTGTGTAATCTTTGATTGCAGCTGGGAGAGACCACAGGCAGGAATACCTTGAAGCCAAGAGACTTCAAGGAATCTCTTGAAGGAAATTAGGGTACAGTAGGAAGTGGTTCAAAGGAAGGGTATGGATGATAGAGGTATTGAGGGGGTAGAATTAACGGGACCTTACAATCAAATGTGGAAGAATTAAGTATTAAGGATGATTCTTGGGTTTTAAGCCTGATTGTTTGGGAAAATATGGTGCAGCTAACAGAAATAGGGGCTTGAGGAGGGACATGTTTGAAGAAAGAGGTTAAGTTCAGTTTTGAATACGTTAAGTATATTCAAGATAATGAATATTGCGAAAGATAACCCATAAACAACTTAGAAATCTGGGTCTAGTGTTCAAGAGAGATAGAAAGATTAGAAATGCAGATTCAGGGATAATCCAAGTGGAGATGGTGGTTAACATAAAAGATAATCAGCTGCTGAGGCAGAAACTAGAGAGGTTGAAGAAGTCAAGAATATAGCACAAGGGTAAAGAAACATAGATAACCAGGATAATGCACTGTCACAGAAGCCAAGGCTGAATGTGATGGAAACCCCAAAATAACTGTTTTTTTAAATAGGACAGAAGTCCAGAAGTAAGAAGTTGAGGGCTAGATGGCAGTTCATGATGGTCAAGGAACCAGTCTCTTTCTGCCATTTCATGGTTCCAGATAACTCAAGTTCAAGCTGTCAGCACAGGAAGGAAGAAAAGAGAGGAGAGAACTTTAAAGATCGTTCTCAAAAGTTGTACATACCACTTTCTCTTAGAACCCATTGGCCAGAACTTGGTCACGTGATTATACCTAACTACAAAGATGATGGGAAATGTAGTCTTTAATGTAGGTGGCTGGGAACCAATCCAAAAAACCCCAATGACCAAGGAAGAAGGGGAGAGTAAGTACTGGGGATGATGGTAAACTATGTCAAATGATATAGGAAGAGCTAGAAGCAATGAAGACTAGAAAAAGGGTTCAGCAGTTAGAAGGCTATTGGTGAATTCAAGATGGGGAGATACTTCCATGAGGTAGGTGGGAAGATATCAAATTATCCCCAAGTTTTGACTTGGGTGGTATTGAGAATAGGTAAGGAAGTTTGTCTGATCTAAGTCTTCTCAGGAAATTGATGTGATTACCCAAGAGTATAGGTACTATGGGAAAGAAGACAGTCTAAAAAGAATGGGAGAAATGAGGAATGAATCTTATGGTGATAACATAGTCCTCAAGAGATGAATAAAAGGGTGACTGGGCCTGGTAGTGAACTTGGATTCTTGCTCTACCACCTATTGGCTGATGACCTTGAGGAAGTCATTTAACTTCTTTAAGCCTCATTTTCTCCATGTAAAGTAGGAATTCAAATTTTTACCTCTTGGTTGTAGTGAATATTAAAAAAGAAAGTGCTTAGCAGTGTGTCAAGCATAGAATAACTAGTACCTAATACACTGTAGCTATTGGAAGCCAGCTGAGGTCTCAGTTGTTTCTTGAGTATTCAACAGGGCTCAACATTCCAGCAACTGGAGGAGAGAAAGCAAATGGTTGTGAATACCCAGTGTTGGAACTGGCAAAAGATCAAGGGAAATAGAGATGGCAAGTGTGCCTTAAATTAGGCACGGTTAAGTATCATGGCTGTTTGGAAACTGATCCAAACAGAGCTGGTATATTAAATAGAGAAGTTTGAGGGGCCACAGAGAGTGAACAGACTCTACAAGAGAAGTTTAAGGAAATGGGGGAGATGGGATGTAATCAGGACCAAGACAAGGTAGAATAGTCTGAATCCCAAAGCTGGGCTGTGCCTGTGGATACTGCAGTGGGTGGAGGTTCCTGACCCGAAGGTTTTCCCACCATGCTGGCACACGTCACCTGAACTAAACTTGCAGGTACTGGACCCTCTCTGGCATTTGAGTGTTATTCTCTCATGTTTATAGGGCCAGTTAGAAGAAACCAATCTCCTCTGCAGAGTCGAGAGAAAGGAACTCAGCCTGTGTGTGCAGCGTTAGCATGAAGAGCAGCTCGGAAATGGTTGTAAATGAAAAATGATGATAATGATAGCTACGCTACCATTTAATGAGTGCTTCTTATGGGCGGCCATGTGCTGAGTTCATCTACACTGATTAGGTCATTGTATATCTCATGACAAATCTTCCGGGTAGGGGCTATTTTTATCACTGTTTAATACATGAGGAAGAAGTTTGGTGTTAGAACTGGGTCTTAAGCCCTAGTCTAGCTGAATCCAAAGCCTGTTTAACCACGAGGTAAAACCATTTTGTCCAGAGCCCTGCTGCTCTTCACGTTCTTAGCTTCATAGACCTAGAAGGGAACTTAGTTCATCTAATCAGCGTCAGATCATACTAAATGTCAAAACCATAGACAATGC